>NW_009925623.1:74321-93943 GCF_000696875.1 Nestor notabilis | reverse complement strand
GAATCCAGCTGCAGTCCCAGGCCACTCCAGTGCACTAAGTGGTTTATTTGAAGTTTAGCCACGATTCAGTCGCAGAATCCTCTGAGATTCGCATCCCCTTCTCTCATTCCCCCCCACCCCTCAGTAAAATAAAGAGTCTCACAAAAACTACACGGACGATTAAAGCCTTTGTCAAACCAGGGAAGAGGAACCAGGAATTGCAGAAGATGTTCACAGGCTGTCTTCCACAGGTCCCCTGGACATGTGGGCATTGGCCATGCTGAGGTCAAGGCAGCAGCATGCAAAGCCCAATCCGGCCCACGGATCTCTGGAAGCTCTGAGCAGTGCAGTTTCCCGTACTTCCCCTGGGCACCCTGAAGAGCTCTGCCAGTTGCCAGAGGCCAAATAACACACAAGAGCTGTGGAGAGCAGAGCCGTTCCAAGGTACAAACGAGTTTGCACTCCTGAGGTTTGCTTCTTTTCCAAACAAGAACAAGCACACGAAATCCTGACATTCCCTGAAAACTATGGGTAAATATAATTTTTGCTCAGCTTTTTAATTTTATTTCAAGAAAACCAAAATGTATGTTTCGATGCAGACTTTTGTAGACATAGATAAATATATTAATAATATAACCAAAATCAAAAGCAGAAGAATTCGTTCCAGAAATGGAACTTTTCCTATCACCTTTTATTTTTCTCTGAAATAAAATCAAAGTTTCAATGAAACTGGGTCAGGTTAGTGGCATGTTTGAATAGCTATAAACACCTTCCACAGGCCAAACTACCTCCACTTCTGTTGAAAGCACAAAGAGAGGCTGAGGAAACTTTGCAAGGTCCTCTCCTGTGCTGTGCAGTTTAACACACTTCTACAACTGGATTATCCCTGGCATGGCATACTACTGTCTTCTTCATCTGCGTAACACAATCTTAAAAACCTTTCAGAGAATGAGATCTAAAACTAACCTAGGGAGTCTGTTCCACTATTTAACTCTCCTAATAAGCAGAAAGCTTTACCTAATATCCAATCTAAATCTTTTTTGCTGCAAATTACGCTTATTTCTTCTTAAGCTGATGTCCTACCTCCAGTAGAGAAAGGAAATAACTAACCATCACCCTCTATAAATCAACCTTCTCAATAGTACTTGGCTATTATCATGCCCTTTCTTAATCTTTTTTCCCCAGATGAAACCAATCCAGTTATTTCAATCTTTTCTTCTCACTCACAGTATCTAAATTTCAGATAGTTCCTATTGTCCCTTCCTTGGGATTTTGTCTCATTTTTAAAGTTTCCAGAACTGGACCTAGTATGTTGTGCTCCTGACTGATGTATTGCCGCATCCTTTCACACTGTTCGTCAACACAGGCAAGGAGAGCAATGATTTCTTCTCTGAACATGGGATGAAAGCTGGGGAGAGGATTATCTTCCGGGCAGGTCTCCTGCTTGGTGACATTTTCTTGAAGAGGTGTCCATGTTTGAGACACTTTACACAAGTTAAAACCAGTCACAGGTGATAACTCCTCAGCTTCCCAGAGGAAGAACGATGCACAGTGTACCCTGAAAGAAGTATTTCTGTTAACTGTGCCCAGTGTTCCCACAGCTCAGCACTTAGCTGCACTTTCCATCTGCTACCAACCAGCTATTCATTTTTACTGACTTTCCAGCATGGTGAGGGCAGAATAGCTCTTAAAGTTGATCAAATTATTGTTATTACATGGTAAAGAAGGGAGAGTGAGATGAAACATATGGGAAATGAAGGCCACGGTTGAGCACTATGCCAGTGCAGTGCATACTGTGGTGGTGTGAAATGCTGAGAGTTTCATTCTCCTGAATGCAAGGGATGCAGTCCATCCTTGGTTCTCCTGGTCATCCTGCTCAGTTGAAACATGTTTGTCATCTGTATTGAGCTGGTAGAAATTTGTTGCCACCAGAGAACAATGACTGCCGATTTCTTTCTTTGCTCAGTTGAGCAAAAGGAAGTTTCGTTTGCTACCTTGATGGAAACTGCATCATTTCACTACCACCTAAGCAGAGGTATTAAGATGAACCTACTGTACAATCATGCAAGATGATTGAATCTAAAAAGCCCCAAAAAAGCTCCACTGTGTAATTTGCTTTAACGCTGTGTTTATAGGCTTTGACAATGAGGCTTGCCACATTAGAATATAATGACAATGAAATCCATATTCTGTGATTCTGTAGTTATTTTCCCAAGGAACACCTTTTCTCTTCCAGACATTTCTGGCTCTTAAAGAGACATTTTGTACTGGCCTTGGAAAATTACTGTTTCACCAAACTGGGAGCTGTGCTGAAGCCCCTGCCCTCCCTGCACACACTTTACGTAGAGAGTTCAGGAGTGTCTGTGCAGGGTGTTTGCTGTGTGGTGCATAGAAATGCGTCTCAGTTGTGACTCCAGCTTCTCAGCACTGCTGCGTAACAGCGACAGCAGTGTTTGGAAGGGGTTGTGCTGCTTTGCTGCTGAGGGTCTTTCATTTTCCTTCAGGCAGTTTGAGAAAGAGCTTTCTTGAGAAAGAGCAAGTATCTTCTGCAGCACAGGATTTCATATAAGCCAGGCAGCAAACCATGGGAATATACATGAATGCAGGAAATAAAGGTGAATTGGGAATTTGAAAATACAACTATTTCCAAATACCCTTCTGATGTGACAGGGAAGTCCAGTGGATTATCAAACACTTGTTCTTACACAGTGTATTTGGAAAGCCATGCAAAGTAACCGTGCAGGAATGTCAGCCTGCTCAGGCAGGTCCCATCAGTCACCAATGGCAGTGACTCCTGTGGGAGGACACCCTGACTGGAGATGCCGAGATGTTTTGCTGCCACCATGCTTCTTTACAAATTGAGAGCAGAAAAATGCCACTCCACAGGACATAAAGTGTCAATTTAAGTGTTAATTATATTTTCATATCAGAACATAAACTCCAGTTTGTAAGAACATGGGTCTCCTTAAAGTACATCATAATAAAGAATTGAAAACAGCTAGTGTTCTTGAATTAATTTTCACACTTATAACTTTAAAGAATAGTTCCCTTTTTCTATCTCATTTTGTCAACTCTATAAGGCTTTGTGCTTGCCTTGTCATTTCATCAACAATATGTCAGTCTGTAATTTGCAGTGTTTCTTTCAATTAAAAACAAGATGCCCCAAAATAACGACGACAATGACAACAGAAGCAAAGTCTCAACAATATATTAAGCTATGAGGGCATGGTAATTTGAAAGAATATGTATAACTTATTTTATCAATAATAGAGAAAACTGCAAAGATGCAAACTATAATTGTGAAGATAATATCCTTCTGTTGCTGTTAATGGCTGCTGTCTGTGGCGTATACATTACTTCTGATTTTCACAGCTCATTCGCATCATAAATGAACATGAAGAATCCTGTGGAAGATACTGTAGGTATCACATTTATCATAATACCTGAGGGCTTTCTTTGGGATCACAGAAATTGGACATTACATATATATATGATTTACTTCATTTATTGGATTGCAAAATTTTAAATCTTCCCAAGGTCATTACGCTAATGGGAAGAACAAGGTTAAAAGATGCTGACTGCAGACTATGCAGAACCTTTCTTATCCCTTCTAAGCACTCATTTCTAATTCCTAAAGCTACTGACTTCTTGTTTTTAAGCTTCTCCAAACTCCTGCAAACCCCAGGAGCCTGTAGCAGTCTTCCAAACCTCTAGCAGCACATTTACTTTCTTCTGAGTTAACTACTAGACCTAATTAAACAACACTGTCTCAACTGAGTGGATGATATTCTTACAGTCTGAATACAAATTAAAATTCCAGTTCTGTTACCATTCAGGTCAGTTAATCAGAATAAACCTCTTTAAAAACTGGAAGACTGAAGTGATTTCAAAGTCAGTCAGACTCTTAACTCATTTTTAAGGATATCATTTGTAATATTCTCTATTGGTTCCCTTTAAATAGTAGAAAAAGAAAAAGAAAGGGCTCACAGTTCTCAGGTCAGCTTAATTCAATGAAAGAAAAATAGGGAATTTTACATGAGGAGCTGCTAAAGAGCTTCAGTTTCCAAAGGGCAGGCATGCAGCTCTGCGTGTTGAAAATTGCACAGACAGTTGCCAAAACAGCATGTGCAAATTAGACATCATTCACATAATGAACTTGTTAGAAGACTAATTCAAGATTTGCATGTGGAAATCCGAATGTGGAGCTACACTATTCCTTGTGAATGCAGATGTATCTATTAGCCTGTGTATTTTAGCAGATGTTATTTTGGAAACAAGATCCCAAGTCCTCACAGTACAGAAATTAATAACTAGAGATTGCAATTTCATGGAGAGCTTCTCTCTTACACGGGACTTGATATGAGACAATCAGAAATGTTGAGTTTTCATCTCACCCTCATAACAGATTTTCTGTGTGAGCTCGGGGAAATTACGTTACTTTTACCTACTTTTGTTTACCTATCAGTGAAATGGCTTTAATATTTCTTATCTGCCATCACACGTGTACAGTCAGATTCAATTAGTGTTTGTAATTCTCTCTAAGCTCTGCAAATGATCACGTTTTGGAACAGAGTTTAAACTTGAATTGTTTAACCCAATCATTTTCTTATTGCAAATGGTAATCACTTGGCAATAATTTTCTAGTGGTAAAGGAGGGGGGGAAAGAAAGAGAAGGAAACAGACACAGATCCAGGTATACTGGCAAACTCTGAGGTAGGCTGGGCCTTCGTAATTGGAGTGGGAACTTTGGTGAATAAGTAGGCTTCAGATGAGGGTGTACAGACAAGTGCAGAAAGCAGAAGCTGTGCTTTCATTCACCAAGCAAGAAAATGCTGCATTTGGTTTGGTGTGGTTGGGATCGTACCTGTCCCACTAATCCCTTAAAATGATGAGTTTCAAAATGTGCACGCCATGGGTCTTGGGTTTGGGCTTGGCTGCAATGATGATAAATGCAAGGCTTTGCTTAGCATTCAGTTTGCATATTGCTAAAATATATATACCTTGCTGCCCAGGTTTTAGGCCCTGTAATCACTGTTTTGAAAGTGCAATGCTATTTTGAGCTTTATCTACATTTTATTTTCATTGAAAATAATTGCTGTGATTTAGGGACTGTCTAATGCCCTGCTGTTATCTCCAAATCTCTAGTAGTATGCTGGCATCCAGTAGTGAACCTAAAAGCTGCATAGATTTTCAAGTTGTAGCATGTTAATCTCATTCAGTATGTATAACTATCTCTCTAAGTGAAAAGATGAATGTACCAGGTTTTATATGTACTATTTCTATGTTTGCATTTGAAGTCCAGTAAATGCTAGGAAAGGAAAAAACCCACCACAAACCCAGAAAAAATTAATGCAAGTATTTGTTTTGAATTCAAAAACCACATATGATTTGGCCTGCCCCAGTGTGCTCTCTCCATAAAAACTGAAGATGAACATTATTTGAATCACCTTGTAGTTTTTGAGGAAGACTGAAGTCTAAGGCTAGTGAAATCCTGACTTTGTCTAAGACGTTAGCAAACCTTTTGTTGACTTCATTAAGAAAAACGTATCAATGCTGGACATAGCCTGTTATACTGACACAGGAGATGCAAAGCAGGATGCTAAGACTGACTCAACTCTAACTGAAAATTAACACAGATCTTAATTTCTGGCTGGGCAGTCAGCAAGAAAAGCAAGAGGAAAATGTATTTTACAATAAAATCCGTAGGACGTACTTTGTGTCCATCGCTGTTCTATTATTCCCTGTACCTGTTCAATAGGCCCTTCCTATGCTTTCTGTTCTCTCCCCTTCTCAGAAGCTGTCTCCTGAAGATTATGCAAAAAAGTACAGCCTAACCCTTCCTAAGAGAAGTATCACAGTTTCTTGCACAAGTAATCTGGCACAATGCAGCTATCAGTAATAACTCTCTAGTATGTAAGTCCTATTTTGTGGCATACCCTGAGATGTCTGTATCTGTCACATTGACTTCTGGTTCTCAAACCAGCCAGGGAGGAAACCTTCCCAAGGAATCTCATATAAGCAGTAAAAGAAAAATGCCATAACATGGATTCAGAATGGTTGTTACACATCATACATTCATGTGGTTCCACTTACTCTGCTCCTACTCTTGCTTCAGAGGGTTGGCAATACCCAGGGGTGTGGTTTGCGTGTGAGATTAGACAGGTTGAGAGGCAGGCTTTTATCATTGTTCCTGCAGTGCTTATGATTTTTTATTTTTTATGTGTTCCTACTTGTAATTTTATCACTGAGTTATTATTTCACAGTGGGTTTTATTGCACTTTTTACTACAGGAGTCTTGTGGGTACTGGCATTAGCAATTGGAGAACAAGCTTTTTTTGTCACTGTGAAAACCAGGTACTGAGGTGGCCAGAGGAAGCTGGTATTTTCCATCTGTGAGGCCTGTCCATTGTGATGAAACTTCAAAAGATGTCTGATGTCATTTACTCAAAAGCCATCTGTATTATTGTTTCATGCATGTCCTGAAGAAGTTTCTAAGACTCTGCAGCCCAGGCAGAAGGCAAGTGCTTGAACAAGCTTACAGGCAGGTTGGTTCTATTATCCAAATTGGGTCACTTATTCCTAATTATTTATAACCTCTATCTGCAGTGTATTCCACAGCATGATGAGTACTCTCAAATGGGAAATTTCCTGGACATCAAACTTCTGCTGTTTTCTCTCACAAGGAATCCCTAAGCAGAATCCCCCTTGGGCACACAAGAACTGCTGCTCTTCTGCTGGGCCTCAGGGCAAGTCATCATTGTGGAAGTGCTCCTTCCCCAACTCCAGCCGGCCTTAAGAATAACATTTGTCGACTCCTTGTACAGCTTCTGATAATGAGGGCTCCCTCATTACCAAGTCTAATTATCAGAGTGTGATTGTAGAGGACACAACCTTAACATACAGGCTTTCATGACCCTTTTCTTTACCCAGTTTATCCGGATGCTTCACCAAGTTGGAACTGGCAGCATGCAGCAAACATCTCACTGAGTGTTTTCCTTCAGTCCCACAGCAGCAGTCAGTTGAAATCAGTTTGATTGCAGGAAAGAAACACAGCATGTTAGTCTGTAAGCTTCTTAGATAAAATGTCCCAATGAACTGGGGTGACAAGAAGAATCAGAGTGGGACCCTGCAGTTAGGGGAGGGGAATTAATGGACATTTGCTGGTTTTATTTTAAGGAAATCAATGGACTTGCTGGAGACCGGGTGATGGAACACACAGCTGGTGGAACAGACACTATTTTCTTTTTAAGCAAATCAATGTGTTAATTGGGATTCTGGTGGGATTCTGAAGCTGCTAATGGAGGTGGGGGCCAGTGGAGGATCATTAGTCTTTATTGTAAGCAGTACGGTTGGTTAATTGGGGTGTGATTGTGTTGTTGAAAGGGAGAATGGGCAAAGAATGAGAAGTGATTTTTAAAAGCTGTCACTTTAAACTTTCCCTAATGAAATGAATTTATTAAAAAAGCTAGGGGAAGGTATAATTTGTTACTCCTCCAGGTCTTTGAACTTGGGGAGATCTTAATTTTGATGAGACCATTCTCTTTTATAATGCAAGTGTTTTCAGCTTCTCAACCAAGTGTAGAGGGAAATTAAATCATCCTTGGAAAGTTACGATTTATCAGAGTCTTATGAAGTTGATGGCAATGTTTCTTCAGGTCACATGAGATAAAGTCTTCTCCAGACACCCATATGAACATAGACACAGTTCCATGATGTATTTCAACTTGGAATTTTTCATGGTTGCCTGGGTGAAGATGCACAGTTTCATATAGATGCTAGGGGCTGTGCTTCTGAACTGATTTTCTGCCTAATTCACAGTTACCCCATTATCCCATACTGTGAAGACCTCCAGGCTAGATTGTGCAGTAAAATCTAGATTTTGCAGACAATTGGGGTATTATACATGGGCCTTCTTTGCACATGCAAGGGAGTTGCTTGCACATAATATGGACCAAAAGAGCTTGACTCAAACATTTATGAGACTTTGATATTAATTATAATTTCATGTCAGCTTCTCTGGATTTTACTTTGCAAACACACATACAGTGCTGCATTAATTTATCTGCCTGACTTCTAAAAATCCAGCCCACAGGTTTAGGAGAGAGCAAATTTCTGCTTGTAATTTCACCCCCATCTTATCTGACTCTGAGAAGCTGGAAGCCTGGCTGTGTTCAGACAGCAAGTCAGGTAACTGAACAGCACAAAGGCTGAGCAGGTTTATTTCAGCCCTCAGTCTGCCCTCAAGTTACCAGCAGCTACAAGTGGGGAAAAGCTGGTCTGGTTTATTCTCACTAAAAGAGGGAACATTTCCCTTGGAGAGCAGGTGGAGACTGGGTGGCTGCTTCTGTGGATGCACTAAAGGGTTTCTCATGAAAGGGAAGGAGTTATTTGCAAAACTGTATTGAAAAATTTATTGAAAAATTGTGGAAAAAAACATTTTTTGGTAGATTCAAAAGGAAATTACACCCTTCCTCTCCCTCCCCCCTCCCAGTTTAAACCAAATGGAATGAATCATTTACTGTGAGTAAAATATGTCACTTACAAGCATTTACAAACTGAACCCAGGTACATTTCTGAAAGGTGTGTACTGTTTCATGTAAAAATGTTGAAAGGGAATGTTTTGACTTGCTTAAATTTTAAGAATGAAACAACTTGTTAAGTTGAACATGAATTCACAAAACGTTTCAGTTGACCCAAATCTGTTTTCTTCAGAGCATGATGTTTTATCAAAACATATTTCCCAGTGCTAGGAATAAATCCCAGAACTGTTCTCATCACCACACAGAATTCAGCTCAAGTTTTAATTAAGCCACCTCTCCAATCCCTGCTCAGAGCGTCTTTCTTTGAGTTGCAGGTCAGAGGGATGTTACTGCACAATCAACACTAAGTGTCTCATGGATTCACAAGTTTCAGACCAGCTCTTTTTTTCCCACTGAAGCATGTAGTATCCACGTTTACCATAATGTGATTCCCTAATCATCTTGTTGAATGTTGAAAGGAAAGCCGGCAGACTTTCTGGTGTTGCTAAAAGCCCTCAGGCCAGGCTGGCAGATAACAGCCCTCTTATTTATTTGTCTAAATAAGCATATAGCATGATGGATAAGCTGTCAAGGAAAAATCAAATCAGTGGGGACATAGCTTCAAGGGAATTACTCACTATCTCTCTGCCAGTTCTGCTACACTTGTCTTAAAAAATATAAAAATTAACATAGTTGGTGGCGAGTGCCAGAAATTACATTTCAAGAATAACAGTGATATTTTCTACAGAGCATTTCAGCTGGAAGGGTCAAGAACTGCAGCATACAATAACCACAAAAATCATTTCAGAGAGGTATTTAGCCCAGAAGTGAAAGCAGAGTATGTATGTGAAACTGCAGATGACTCCATGTAAGTGATTGACAGGAGGTGAAAACAATTTAATTGTTCCAGATTTTCAACTCTCTCTATATATTTATTTTTGTGTGTTTGAAAAGAAAGTACGGGGGTTCCTGAGAACCTGAAAGCTTTTAACAAACTCATAAAACCAGACACGGTAGGAAATGAACTTGATCCAAAAAAGAAAAGCTACTTTTAGAAATATAGCTCCATGTCTGGCCACAAAGTAATTAAGGTTCTTAAAGCTTTCCTGTCCAGATGAGTAGCTGGCACAAAAATAATAATAACTATACAGTAATAACAGCAGTGACTTATCACTGAAGGGAATAGGTAACAGTAAACAACTTCCAGTAGAAGGGTCAAAGCAAAGGAGTGGGGGGAGTGTGTGGTAGGGTAAGGGGTAGTAAGTGGGTGTCGCTCTGAGTGGGTGGGTGTTGGAGGTGATACAAGGGAGGAGAACAGAGACTTCTCCACAAAACAATGCAAAACATCCTGCCTTAGAGTTCAATTCATAAAAAGAATATAACTGAGTCATATTCTTTCCACTATTCAGTGTGCGTGTGACATAAGATGCAAATTCCATGTGTGATTCATGAGTAAAATGTCAGTTTTTGAAAAGCCTCCATGAGCCTAAGAGCTGGTTCAGGTCAGAATTCAGCCATTGCAGGGAAACTGGCTTTTGTCTCCTATCTTGTCTTCCAGTATCCAAAGGCGGAACTTGGAGACCTGGCACAGACAAGGGTCACCACCTACTGCAGTTTGTTTAGCACTTTCCGTTCTTTCTAGCATGAACGGAAGAAACTTGTCATTACAGAACCGGATCTGCAAAACTCATCCCATTCAACTGGAGTTTTCCATGAACACTGATGGGCATTGGACCAAGCCACAGAGGACAAAAAAGGGTTCAAATATGAGCAAAACTCAACAAACTGCAGAACATCCTTTCCCAGACATCTGCCAAATTTTTGATACCTCCATTTAGTGATTATGTGTGCCATGACTAATTTACAGTAGAAAACACAGAGAAACTGCAAGTTCAAGAAAGGTGGCATCTTCTGAAGGTACAAAATGTGAGACTGAAAGTCCCTCCGTATAAATTATTTCTGGACTGACACCTCAAACTGACTTGCAGTCAGTTCTGATTCTGAAGCTAATCAGAAAACACTCCTTTTTCTCAAGAAAATAGAAATATTTTTTCTTATAGTCATAGTGGCCATTCAAATACTAGTCTTCAAACACATGCACACATATATGTTTGTTGATTTGAACATGTATTCTGTCTTCCCCTCTTCTCTATAAGCCAAACTTGGCATGATATTCCAGAACAGCCCTACCCTGCTGGCATGGGGAAGTAGTTTATCAAAATAAGCAGTAAACAGCTACAAATTATGGTAAAAGGAAATGATAAACTCACACAAATGCCACTGCTTTGGCAGTTTTGCTCTCCAAAGATACTTTTTAGGAAAGCTGCTAATAAGGCCATATACATTCATTCAGTGTAGAAGCTGCTTTAAAATGGAGAGATTCAAAAAACCCACACTGCACACAAGTATTCGCAGTCCCAACCTTGGGCTCGTGTTTTGCTGCGTGTTTGAACATCTCTCTGAATGTTCAGAGGCTGCAGAGGTAGGCTTGGAAGGTCCTCCTAAGTCATCAAGCCCATCTGCTGCTGCGGTAGATGAGTACAAAAGGGTACATTCAAGAAGAAGGGAGGGCAGTGCTGTTCTCCTCAGAAAGCTCGAGTTCATCTGACTCAAATCACCAAGCAAACCTTCAGGGGTCAGTTTACCTCAGCCTTTGCAAAGGAAACCCTTTCAGGTTCAGTTCATGGACTGCATTTGTAAAGGGCACCCTGTGGAGCTCACACAGCCTGGAGAAGCATTACTTCTCTCTCCTTTTGTTTTTGGTCTCACAGCCATTTCTTGGTTATGATTCACCCTCAGAGGAGGAAACGAAAGTGCAATAACTGTTGACTTTTCAGCCAGGGAGACATACAGTTTATGAAGCAAAACCTCCAACAGGAACAGAAGTGGGCTGAACTGTAAACCAACTTCAGATGGAATAAACAAAGGAACAAAATTATCAGCAACAAAGAGCAAGAGCGACTTTGAGCTCCAGCTCATTGTTTGACCATTACAGGGTTACAAGAGAAAGAAGTGTTTATTTGAGACCAAGGAGATGGACTGCAATAACATTACATCTAAGAAAATACCCCTATGGTAAGAACTACTTGCATTTGCATTTCACTTCAGTTTGTGTGTGGCCATAATGAAGAAACGTCCTCTCAAAAACTTGAAAAGGAACTAAAACTTACAAAAGGGAGGTATGCTGACACCTGTGAAAGACCAGTAGAATACCAAAAGGGAATATGGCAAACTTTGAATGGGTATGGGGCTTTTAGCAGTGCCCTGAAATATTTGCATGTCTGCACTGGCTTTTTTTGTTCTATCAACTTCAAATGGTGGATAGAGAATCAAACATTTCTTACTGTGTATTTCCACTTTCCCCAACTTTCACCAAGTTCTGACAGAATTGTTAACTCACCATGTGTTCTCAGGTGTAAAGGCTACCACGGCACTATTACTGCATTGAGATGCCAAGGAACAAGAGGACTGGAAGGCCAGCTTTCTTCACAAGAGGGTTGCCAATTCAAAATAAGCCCAACAGAGATGAAAGCTGCTTTCTGCTGGATGGCTCTTTGGCATCAAGTCTACCTACCCCAAATGCAGTGAACAAGCTGACCGTGCACTTGCTAGACAGTAACCTATAGGGAATCTGAGCAGACAAAACAGCACAAGATGAATCAAACAAAATCACCTGCTGAGTTGGAACCAGCAGTCTCTATAGCTCTAAAACCTACGGCCTCTGAGTGTTAAGGAAAGAATAACTTCTTGGGTGCCATCAATAGATACCTTATCTTTTTAAGAAGCAATGTAATGTAGCTATCGAGCTGAAACCTGCCCCACAGAGCTGCTGGAAATATCCTGTACATGTTTAAATGAATCTAAAGCAAGGAGTGACAAGTGCACATCTAGTCATGTCCAATTTTGACACTGGCATCCAAGTGATAACCGCTGTGTGGGGCTGGCTGAATTAGGGAATGTTGCCTGCCCACACTCCTGAATTGCCCAAGGCATCACAGCAATTGGAGGCACTTGCTCTTATGCTTTATAAGCACAACCTTATGCTTTCTTGCATGTAACCCAGTAACGGCCACAGGCTCCAAATACATCCCATCTCCAGAGCCCACTGGTGTTACAAACACGTTGCCTGTCTCAAATCTCCAGTATAGGCATGCACTAAAAGGAGTACCTGCTCCTATAGCTGTTAGGTCTGTGTATAAACCAATTCATTCATCTCTCCCGTGGAATTTAGGGGATGTTACAGTTCCTCATGTGCCCTCATGGCACCGCAATGAAGTATGAAAGCATTGCTTGCCCTGGTTCAGAGACACACAACTGAAACACAAGAGGATAAAGCACCTGCCGAGAGTCATGCGGGAAGTCCCTGGCAGACTAAAGGACTGAATTCCCTTCTCCCATCTCTCCTCCTCTGCTGTCTGACTTCTGCCCCGCTTCCTCATGCGGAGGGAAACTGTGCCAAAACCACTCTGCAAATTCCTGACAGAACTGGGGGTGAGCTCAGGGGGCCAGTGTTCGGTTGGGTGCCCCTGTAAATGAACAGGGCTGAACCTCCCAATCTCTGCCAAGGCAACAGGACAACACTGCCTGACTTAGGTTTGCTGCTTGCTAATTACAACGTGAAGAGGTGAAATATACTCCTTTGCCTATAGCATCCGATTTAGAGAGAGGAAGGGCGTTAAAATCATGACTGCAGTAGATCAGCTGTGAGCACCACAAGAGATACTGAACATGAAAGCAAGCCAACAGTAGCCTACCCAGGTGGCTCCCACGATAATGCTGGGCTGGGGAGTCCTCTGCAGCTTCAGACAATGCCAGAGGCAAATTTTGATCTGGTTAGTGAAGGAGAAGAGAAGGATGAGATCTGTAATACCGTTAGGAATAGGATTCTAGGGAGGTGCCTCTAGCAGGAGACTTGTAAGTGATAGAGCACAAGGTTAACAATTTAGGTGGGTTGAAAATACACTGGGACCCTTAATTTTTCTGAGCATTCCTCCCACGTCCCACAGTTTCCTCTCCTTAAACCTCACTTCACTCCCTGCTCAGTGGGAGATACCACTTAGCTGTGTCCGGAACTCAGCCTTATACCATCATCTTGAAGATATGGGTAGTTTTCTTTGTTGAACGTACATATTCAAAATAAAAAGGATAGTGGAAAAATCCTGTAGCTGTAGATCTACAAATAAATCAGAGAAAGGACCTCTCTATTCACTTGTATTTTGGAAAGTGCTCTCAGTAGAATTACTACGTTAATAGTAGCTGTTTCAGAAAACCTATGTAAATCCTATGAAGAAATATAGAATTAGTAATGGAAAAAAAAAAAGAAAGAAAGAAAGAAACTCTTTCAGGTCTAACTTGGCCTAAAATTTAGGCTTTGTAATAATAAGCTTTAACAAAACTTTTACTTCCGTGACATTTTGCTGTAAATTCCAGTGGGAGGAGGGAGAAAAATTTGAACAAAGATTCTCTGTAGTCTTTGCTTTGTGCGAAAAAAACATGAAGCCTGAGAATCTTGCAGTGAGAGTGACTTAAAGCCAGCCTGGGTGAACACTGTCAGGAATTTCTGGTCATCTGAACATATGCTGCTTCCATGCTCTCTTCATTGCCTTGCTAGCAAACGGCTTGAAAGGCAATTATCACTGCTGACCCAGTAGAGCACAAGTGCCTGGAGCAAAGATTTCTCAGAGCTGGGTTCAAAGAGTTAATTGCTGTAGTCTGGGCACACTTGCCTGAACTCTGGTCATCTGAGGGCCTCGTTCTTGGGTGCACTCCAGGTGGCCAAGAGCCAGGGTTCAAGCAGAACCTTGATGAAGTCAATTGAGTCTGTACGAGTTCCACCTTGTCTGGGTGCCTGTTTCAGGGTCACAAGCTCTTTTCTAGTAATGGAAATGCCAGCAAAGGATTGCTCCTAGTGCTATTCAGCAAATAACTGGGTATAGTTAACAGATTTGAGAAAACTGGCCTCCCAAAAATCAGCTGAACACCCCAAGAAGTTCATCTTCAGCAACAACACCCCTTTCCCTTCGTGGGAGCTGTGACAGAATTTTGCCATAAATATATACATGTGAATCTATGGTAATAAAAGAAAAGTTCTAAGTATTTCTGCTGAACACACAGCCACATGTGCACGTAAGACTCATGCTGTGGGCCCTAATATGAATGCTTATACCACCTTTCACTAGAGCTTCCTCAGCTGGGCTACCTTTCCTGTGCTCTGTATTGGAGCAGTAAGAAGTGGTGAGTTACATATGACATGAAGAATCTTGGAAGATAGTCGGGCTGATTGATACAATGAAATGAGAACATGAAACACAGGAACTACAGCTCCCACCATGTAGTGCACATAGCATGCCTTGGTTTGGGACACTTACTTCTTCAAAGATCAACAAATGTTTTCTATAGTCCTTCCAGTCCTTGCAAAATATTTCAGTTAATCAAAATACCATTTTTCTTTTGAAAAGAAAAAAAAAGGAAAAAAAAGAGGGGTTTTTATTAAGTCCCAGATAGGACATTATTCCCACAGTCCAAGGTCACAAGCAGGTCCATTAGGACCATTAGGACATCAATGCTGATACTGAAGATACAATGCAATACAACATTGTTCTACAGTGAACTGGAATTTTGCTTTTATGGAACTTCTGATTGTCTCCTACTAAATCAAACTGAGAATCTCATGGCAACAATTTAGGTAAGGTACTGGATGGTATTTTCACGTAAAAAACATCCCTGCAGTTAAGTGCCCCAAAGGGCAACATCTTTACAAGTGTTCCCAAGAAACATATGGCCAAGTTATTCATTAGTAGTTTTACTTAACTTGAAGCACCATTTTAAAAGTATTTCCTAACATTTATTTGGCAGCAGCTGCAGCAAGAGGTTCTGATAAACACCAGTGTCTCCACCGTGCTGGGCACAGTCCTGCCCCAGTGAAGGCACAGCACAGGCCCCAGGCTGACGTTTAGTTTAGTCTGCGGTTGGACCATCCAAAACATGTTTGAACCTCATAAGAGAACGTTTCAAGGACACTTTTAGGCAGATTTTTAATCAAAACCGGGGAAAAATCCCAAAGTATTTGAATTATTTATCCTTGACAGTGTATTTTTAGAGAGAAGAGGTTAAAATAAACTTTATCAGTAGGAAGCCTTAGCCTGATTGGAAACCTCGCCATGTATTTGGAGTCCTGTTTAATAAGCCATCCAGACAGAGGGAGCATTCTTCTGTAAAGCCCGTTTGGCACACAAGTCTGCAGCAAGAGCTGAGCAGGCAAATCCCACGGCAGGGGAGAGACAGCACTTTTTGACCCAAACAATGTCTAGACAGCCTGAAAACAGATAAATTAACAGGCAAGCAGCAGCAGCATCACACAGCAGCAAAGCGGTGGATATTTGTCACCTCAGTGATGGGTTAAATGAAGATTCAAGGCCCCGGTATAGTCTTTATGAAACACAATGTACTCCAGCTGTCTCTCTCCCTCCTCCTGAGCTATTTACTGTGTTAACAGCTCCATGCAGAAAGTTCACATTCGCTGACATAGTACACGTTTCCCATCTTCTACAGACTGCCCTAATGAGGCAGCAGGATCAGAACAAATTAGTGACAGAATTCCCCCATCCCCTTGCTCCCGGTGTAGGAACAAACATCCTTTCCTCCTTGCATACCCTGCAGAATCTGAACTCGGAGCAGAATGCTGTGATTCATGGCAAATGAGAGGGGGGTTGTTCAGCCTAATGGTGTAACGGTATTTTTTAATCCAATTCCTGTTTGAGGATGCTGTGTTTGCTTTACAGCCTGGCTCTCCTGTTGGAGAAAACACATGTTTTGCTATATATAGTAGGGCTTGAAAAATAACTTCCGTTACTAAAGCAAACACAAATAGTTTCAGATGACACTTTGGGTAGAGAAGATATGTGATTTCAGTCACTGTGTTTACTGAAAATTATGCGCACACAAATTACCTTAATGAGATGCAAACCTTGTCGTTTGCATTTAGTGCACCAGGAACAAAATTCTGGTAGCTGCAATGACAGTATATTTAACATACAGAAAATAAATAATTTGTTACATCAGTGCTGTCAAAATGAAACAAGCCAAACTGTGATTAAAGCAGTTCTCATTAAACCAGAGGCTGACTTCCAGAGCTGTTGTGAAAACAGCAAAAGAGCAATTTTCCTAAGTGCATTTCAAGTGATTGAGTAAAAATTGAACTTATGGTAGACTGTGTTATAGAATACTACTTAAAGTGTTTGGATGATGGTACTTCATAACACAGAAGCCTTCACGCAGTACAATTTTAATCCATTTTTGTTGCTGAGCTTGAAAGCATATTATAGATTGTGAGACTTTCTGTCTGTGAGACTCAGCCCCACCGTTCTCAAATATGACAGAAAGGAAGTTTTGTCTGTGTGAGATTCCTTGCGTATGTAGAGGGATGGAAGGGAGAGAGGCAGAACTTCTTATATCATGCAAGATGCATGTCTTGGCTCCTGCCAAGCAATATTCTGTGCATCTTCAGTATGGCAGAAGTTGTAAACATGTTGTATAATCACATAACTGGGCTGTGACCCATTTGTTAGCAGCATAGAAAAAATACATCAAAGTCACAGATAGTCTCTGCAGACAGGCCTCGACAGATACCCATCTGGTAATAACCTCAGACTGTGAAGTATGGATGATTTATAAAGGTGTTAAGGAACTCTTCTTTGTATATATATAAAAATCCCTGTTTAAACTCTGTACTGATTGACTATGAAGAACCAGGGAAAAAAAAGGAAAAATAATGCATTGTTTTAGAAACAGTAGAGAATTGAGTGATGCATGAGTGGTTGTAGCTATATTAGAGCCACACATAGTGCTAGGTAGCCCTGAAGCTCTGCTGTCCATTAAGCATATGCAAGACCAAAGCATAGCAGCCCCAAATGGTAACTAACTGTCAGCCACTCTCTTGAATTTAAATGCAGCAGTCATCTCAAGTGCCAAGACAGGCAGTGACAGGCTACACCAGCAAGTCTAGATACCCTATTCCTGGAACACAGTCCACCTCTGCAGACCTTGTGCTTTGATTTGATGAAGAGTTGCTATTCATTACTCGACTGGGGCTCTGCTTGCCACCAAAGGAGGTGAGGGCTGTAATCATTTGTGCCCCTTGAGCCAGGTAGAGTCTGAAGCAAGAGCATCACTTTCAAAATGTGGTATTCATATACAGAATGTATTTTTAACAGAAAAAAAAAGAAGGCCCCATTTCATTGTGTAGTATCCCACTTTTGTGCAAGACACATACAAACACAGAAATGTAGTCCCTTTAGTTATCTTAATAACTTGGACAAGTGTGATTACTGAATGCTGAGTGCATGCAGATATCTTTTCCTGTCATGACTCCAAACCCATGGCACGGGTTTTCTACATGGCACTATATTCTGTTTATATTTATTGCTTTGTTGGAACTCTTTCCTTTCCCAAAACTCTTTTGGATTTGGGAAGGATGCATCACTGTTGGTAGGTATCTTCTGTAGTCTAGACTTATCAGTTCTTACTCTACTGTTCTACTGCTCCACTGGAAGGTTTGTAAGTCACACTACTTGTCAAAGTTATGAGGATGCTGAATCATTTTTATTGGGCATCGAAGTCTCTCTCCCCACCCCATGTCGTTTCTTTAACTGAAAGCTTCATTAAATTGCAAAATGGCAGCTCTGTGCTCAGACAGGGCTGTGGGCAAATGAGGTTCTTTCCTTTGTGAAATCTGATTGATTTATATCACATTTAAAACGAGCAGTAAATGTTCAAGTTCTAAAAAGTTATTTAACAAGTGTCTGAGTGGAATGAAAATAGCTTTCTAAAATAGTGCAAATACTTATCATAAGCATATTAAAGAGACTTTTCATTTTCAGACATTACCAAATGCCTATAAATTTTTAGATATTCAAACAGTCAGACACCTGAGGAAGCTTAGGATAACAATTAATTATGAGACATGCTGCTTAAGCATCTCTTTGAAACCCTGAGTTCTGCAGCAGTTTAGGAAGAAGGTAGGTACCATGCTGCTTGTTTATAGGCAAAGGAACAAGAGGCAGACAAGGGAGGACTGGTGCGAGACAGGGTATTATCTCAAGTGTCCCTCCAGCCAACCCAGTAGGCACTCAGTAGACATCAGTGTACTTCCAGAGGACTCAGGAAGGACTGTGCAGAATTGGAGTCTGCTAGTACACCCTTATTCAGGCAATTTGTCAGTGATATCAGTCATACAGGATTGTGGTGTTCTTTTATTTAGCCACCTGGCACTTAGTGCTTCATTTAATCTTGCTGAGCTTAATGGGAAGAGACAGGCACTTTGCAAGAGAATCTCATTCCACTCAGAGGCATGTATGCATCCTCTGCAGGGTGCTGTCTCTCTTGGGACAAGATCTGGAAGTTCAGCTAGGTGCATGTCACCTGGACAGAAGATGAGATATATCCTGGGGCAGGGAGTCCTTCCAAAAGGCAGGAAGATGGGTGTGGACTTTGGGCTCAGCAGCAACTTGAAAGGAAGAACAGGGAACGGTCATGAGATGTAAGTTGCAGCCTTTAAACCAGTAGACTGTGTTAAATAGAGAGAAAAGCAAACATGAAGTTGCAGGTGAGCAAATGCTAGTTCCTATTTCATGCTAATTTTGCTACAGACTTCTTGTCCAATTTCAGAGTTACCGTGCTCATAACCAGTTATTTTACTAATTTCCTTTGAACACGTAATAGGAGAAGAAAAGTAAAGCAAAAATGAGAGAAGTGTGTCAGAGATGAGAAGGAATTGAAGAAAAGATACAAATTCAGTTGAGAGGAGGTGGCAGAGGATATCTAGGGATTATGCTCTGCAAAAAAAAAAAAGCTAAGAGCAGAGACTTTCATAGCAACTGAAGGGGAAAATAAAAAAACATAAAGTTCAACAAAACCCCCTGTCTCCTGTGGTGAAACTTCAGTGAAATGCTATTAAGGATAAATCTTTTATTGTATTGTCCTGCAGGCAGTCTAGTAAAAACTGTATTCTCAGCATAAATGAACTCTCTCATTATAAAAAAGGAAAAATTGTCTCCTTTCAGGGCTGGCTCCATGTAATGGCTGCTGAGATACCCACAAGGGGATATTTAGGAGCAATAGCAAGAA
>NW_009925623.1:47828-74290 GCF_000696875.1 Nestor notabilis | reverse complement strand
GCCTGCTGAAATAAGAAGGTCTCCTGATTGAGCAGACATATCAGATGTGTTTGCCACCATGCTTCCCATGCGCTGGCAAAAGACTGCAGTTCACATAAAGAATTTAGCCCAGGGAGAGCATTTAGTGAGGAAGTAACTCCCTTTGCTCCGTGATTTGTCAAGATCTCCTTTAATTGGGTCTTTGGCTGAGAGATAGGGAAAAACACAGGCCAAATTAGCCTTGGTGGAGTTACAGGAAGGACAGATTCAATCCTCAAGCTGTGGAAGAGAGAGAAAGAGTTTTCAAAAGGAAAGGGAAAAGAAAAGCTTTTTAAAATGTTGGTCTGGAATAGGAAGTCTGTTTCAAAGAGACAGTGATGTACTGGGCTTCTGATTTAGCACATCTTCCCCAGCAATGATTACCTACCATAGCCAGAAGCCACTGAGTCACCTTCTTCTAGAAGGCGACATAAGCAGGATGTGGACATGTGGATAAAGACTCAGACAAACAGCACATCTAGCCAAAGGCAGAACCACAAAATCTTGCCTTTTTTTTTCTTTCTCTTTTTCTTTTTCTTTTTCTCTTTTTCTTTTTCTTTCTTACTCAGCCCATAGTGGCTTATTAAATTTCTAATGTAACTTTGACCTCATAATTTACACACACGTGTTCTAACCTCAGCAAAGCTCTCACCACCCACCTAACTTGTAATTTTAAAAGAAATTCTGAGGCCAGATTTTAAGACAGTTTAGAGATGCCATTATGTGTATAAGATCTACATGTGGTCAAACAGTCAACTATCACCTCAATAATGATACTGTTTGCATGCAAATCATGGTTGCCAAGTGCATAAGCGTGCACATGCACACACACATCTGTTGTATGTCAACCTCTGTTGCATTTCAAATGGCAGTTTAGCTCACTCCAATATATATGTCCATGGAAACAAAAACTCATTTGGAAAAGCACAAAAAAGCAGTAGCATAGATAAAGATGATCTCTACAACTTGCTCTCTACAACTCCCTGGAAGGAGGTTGTAGTGAGGTGGGGCTTGGTCTCTTCTCCTAAGGAAGATGGTGCCATGCCCATTGTCCAAGTTGTTGATGAAGATATTAAACAGCACAAACTCACAATAGGCAACTATACCAGAAAATCCCTTCTGCCAGGTTGCCAAGTGAGAGTTTTAACCTTCAGTGTTCCTCCTGAAAAGCACTTCTTATGATCTTGTGGCTAGACACTTTCAGTCACTTCATTCTAATCTCAAGCCTTTAAGTATTCATGACAAACATAGACCTGTTCATACCAGTTTATACCTGTGTCCTATGATAATTCTTATTTTCCTTGGGTAGTATGAATTCAAGGACTCCTGCTGTCAGGAGGTGGCACTTTCAGAATTCAAACACCCCTCTTCATCACTCATTCCAGGCCTTAAAAATACATTCTTACAATTACAGTGACTGCACTTTCTGAGTTTGGACATGTGAGTTTACCTGAATCGGTTTTTATCCGTTCCCCCATGGTTCCAAAGCCTTCCCTTTAGCATACCCTCACTCTCTCCTTCCACTTAGATAAAAGATCAATTTGCTCAATATTTATTTAAAAATTTTTAAACATCTCAGACCTAAGATACTTTTGCTGTTGCTATACTGAGCAAAGAATCACTTTCAACCTTTAAACAGTATTTCAAGGTAATAAATATGACATTTAAGATCTTGTGCTCATTAGTTTCTGAAACTGCAAAACTGCCTTTTGCTTGTGTGCATTATTATTCCATTAGCAGACCCTGCCTGGATCACAAGTGTAATCCCACCGCATTTGGAAGTGTTCAATCTTAAGTTTACACACGCTGCTCTAAACTTGCACATTTCTTTACATATGACACTGTCTTAAAACCTACTTTGATAATTATAAAATGTTTTTGTCATTGAAGCTTTCTGTGTAGGGTTTTGTTTTGTACAGTAAAAATCATTGTGGTTTTTATAGACTGTTTCATTTTTACAGATGGAGCAGGGATTGGGAGGCAGGATGCTGGGTAAACTAGAATTCATAGTTTATCCCAAAGTAGGTTCCCTGCTGGAATGGATTTAAGTGTATTTTTCTTTATTCACTATGATTAATTCTGATGCCAGGGGATTCTTGGTACATTTCCTAAGGATAAATCCATGGGAATTGCAGACACTTGCTTAAAAATGATTGTTCAAAGTGCAGAGCACTGGGAAAGAGGCCTAAAAGTAAAATATGATCAAAATTCTGCTGTACTTGTAGCCTGCAGAGATTTAGGGATCCTGGATGTTTCAGATCAGACTTTCAATAAAAAAACCCTGTCTTCTAACCCAAAAATAAACTGGGGCTGAGTAACACACAGTGGCAGGCATGGACTGGCAGTAATATGCTATAATTACATACAATTTCCTGCACAAAGAGGGATATTTCCAGGTAATTTCTGACAGGCCTTTAAAAACTGTATTTTGGGCATTAAAAAGAGAAGAAAAAACCCCCCAAACTCAAGTTTGATTTTAATGAACTTTATGTGACACCATAAAGGCAAAGTCAGTCACACGCAGCACGGTCTGCCGGGGGTAGAGGAGAACGTCTGGCTGCAGAGCAATGTTACTCCTTCCAAGCTGAACCTGGAAGCAGGGAAAGTGAGTTTGTCACTTCAGGAGGAAAATTGTATCTCCTGCTCCTGTGGTCTGCAAGGAACCCTCTGATAAGTAGCACCTACAGACAATCAGTGTCGTGATACTCCACAGGAGTAAAAGCGCTACTTAGACAGATCCAGCTGCTGTTCTCTGTTCTTCAACTGAACAGCTGTCTGCACAGCAGACGGCAAATTCCCTGCTAAGGAAAAACCTGTTAAAAGCCTGCAGAGGGAAAACAATAGCAAGGAGTAACACTGGCTGTGTCTATGTTAGCGTTTTAGGTTAGGACAGGAATGTGCTTTTAAAGCAAATCCAAAAGGAGGAAGGAACTGAAGCCAAGAAAATTTTCCCAACCTCAGCTGGAATGGATGTGCATAGTGGGGCCTGAGAGGCTGCTCCTGCATAGTGAGATAAGGCAGATCTGCCACATCTTCCAAAGAAAGACACTTTTCTGATGCAAAAACTCATCTCAAAGGCCCATCAAGCTTTTTGTGAGCTCCCCTAGGTAGAGAAATGCACATACCAGTACCAGGTTAATTACACCAGACTGCTTCTACTTAGTATCTAACCTGCATGGCCTTGGTTGAAAGTTGCTCCTGAGGCAGTGCAATGCACTTGCAAGTTACGTGTGACTTTCCATGTTCGGGGCTCCTGGATGGGGTTGGGCTCATGAATCCAATCCTCACACATTGTCACACAGCCTAGAGAGGTTGTTAAAAGAAAAGTTAATGTCTCTGCAGTGTCAGGAGGTCTGATTCTTTCCTGTGGAAGCACAATCATCTTTAACTGTTGAGTGGAAGCTGCTCATCCCTCGATGAAACAGTGGACAGTTTTCCACAGTGAAACTTTACTTGCTTTCATAGTGTTACAATTACTAGCATTAGAGTTCTCCCTACAAGATATTCTGGAAGATCCAGTTTAAGTCAAAGAAGCCTTTTACTAGATGCTTGAGCAAGGAAATAACATTGTTCAACCATTTCCTGAACATTTGCAGAATGAGTGCACAAAATTAGAGATGGTTCATCCTCTTACTTCAAGGCTATTTTAGTCCCCTCTAAGCAGGATTTACATTTCTGTACAAGGCTTTAATACCAACCTAGACTTGTTAGCATGTAAGTATAGAGATGTAAAACTCTGTAGGTGCCTTTTCTAAATCCTGAGAGAATTTCAGACAAATGCACTGCTGCATTTCTGAATTTTCTGACAGTGTTTTGTGAACTGTACAAGAGTCAAAACTGTGCCTGAGGAGGGATTTAACATGGCCTAAAATAGGGCAGAATGGGACTAAATGCAAAAGGTTGGACAATCTGAATTAGAAGCTAGAGTGTCCCACCCAGCTCAGCATGGGCAGGTGAGGTTGTACTCTACAGACACGCTCTCTGTGGAGCCTGCTGCAACTGTCGAAGCCCAGCTGCAGTGAGGTTGCTGTGATTTCCAAGCTTTTCTTTCTCTTTCCTCTATGCAGAGAATGGTACTAGCACTGATATCTGCAATTCATCGGTGTGAGACACCTTGGGAAAAACAAAGAAAGGGGACAGCTAGTTCTGGTAGGAGTAAAATACTGCTTTGCCTTTGATTTTCTGTTTTCATTCCCATGGATTCTTTGCAAGTTTAATTTAATTTGGAATTGGTAAAACACTTTTTGCAGTATTGCACCTAAGTTCAGAGTCTATAACCTGAAGCAGGGGTTCAATGGCAACCAGAAGAAAGGATGCCAGAGTGACTAAATGGGGACAAGATCAGGTGGCAGTTATGGACTCATAGATCTGCCAAAGCATCTGAAGCTTCCGGACGGATGTGACAGGGAGGGGAAGGGGAACAGAGAAAGAAACGTAGTTTAATGTGAATTTCCGTTGCTGCTGTGGGATATGCAACCTCAAAGACCTTACTTGTTCCCTCCAGCCAGTCACTGTGCTGTGTTTTCTGCTCCCTTCCCTGCTGGGCAACCTTTGCAGAAAACCTTTTTCCAGAAGGCATAATTGGACCTCAGCAGAGCTGTGGAATATTTAGAGAGAGTATGAATATTTCTTGCCCCTTTCACTGTGGCCATAAATGGGAGAAGTTTTTCTAAGGTGACTTTAGGAAGCAGAGACCAGCTTTGCCATTGTGAGAAAAATAAAAGCTTGTTTCTGGAAACTCCAGGTTGAATCATAATTGTAAGATCACAGGCTTTTGCTGGCTGGATTTTAGGTGGAATTATTACAATCAGTTATAAAGTACATCTGCAGCTGAATTTTATTCTGTTACCTTCCCCTTTAAATGTTATTGAAAAATCCTGTCCTGTTTTCTTGGTATGTTTTGAGACAGCAACTTTTCCTTGGCTTCTCTCACATTTATTATGGAAGAATTATCTAGAGCACAAGAGATATCTGAGGTTTCAATAGGACCTGATAAAACTGCAGATTGCTCAACTGAATTCTTTGTCAGTACATGGTTCACAGATAATAGAGGTATGTGCACCACCAAGCACTAAGGGACCATTCATTCCAAGTTAGAGGTATGAGCCAGTTAGTGAAGTTATCAAGAATTTTACGAGTCATAGTAGTGGAAGAAATTAAGTCCCAAGGTGTTGGAAGTATGATTATGGTAAAGCAAACTTCCTGTCTGAAAGAACTCAAGACACAAAAACCAAATTGGCAACTTCCCTTTACTCGGTCTGTTCTCAAAAGAACTTTAGATGCTTTCAAAGACACATTTAGTCCCTTCGTGCTAAAGTAGTGCCAGAGCACACATTAGAGTCTTGGATTTACCCATAGCAACTGAGGAATTCTCTATTAGGAAAAAAATCTTTTCAGTTCCATCAGACTTAATTCATTGAAATAAGATCAGAGTTTAAGGCTCAGATAGGTGGAATATCCTCTGAAAGTTAAGCAAGAGTATTTCTTTTTCTCTACTTACAGCTAAGGTGGATTAACAGAGCCATACGGAGAAGATCAAATATTCCTTGAAATAATGGATGTGTAAATCTGCAGACTAAATCTCTCTTGAGTACTGGACAAGAGAGGGAGAATATAAGGATGTGGAGATCATTTACTGAGGGGATGTAATCCTGGAGAGCCAGAGGGGTTCCAGGATCTTCAATATTTCATAAGAGGAAGCTTAAAGCTATTTTAATAAACAATTGCGGCCAGTTTTTAAAAAATGTAAATGTACAACTGTGCACACAATCTGCATATGCAAATCATCACAATTGGGCAAGCAAATCAGATAATTGCATGCAAATATGCCTACTCACTCTGTGCCTGTGTCTACAATGGTAGTAACTGTGCATGCAAATTAGGTACACATTTTGTACACATAAAGGTGCAGCTTAAGAGGCATATGGCATGAAAATATGGCATATAATGTAACAAAAGAGGGAGAAGGAAATAGCAAGGGATACAGAGTTAGCTGTAAATAATAATATGGAGCGTACACAAACACACACACATGAATCAATAAACAAGGGATTATAAAAAAGAAAATAGATGGGTCTTTTGAGTGCTCAAGGAACTGAAATCACACTCAGTGTGGGGAGTGGCATCTGTCCAAGCTAATACAGCTTCCCAAGAGACCAAGTGCCCATTCACCGCACAGGCTGAGTATGGCTTTTCAAAGCCACTCCAGCTTCTCCCTCATTTGACCCAATGACCCTGTCCTCAAGGAGAAGATAGAGTTCAGTCTCTTCAGCTTACATTGGCTGAAGACTCAGCTGCAATTGTCAGCAATGCTGCCAAATGAACATCAAAGGTGGTGGTTTTGTTTGACACATGGACAGATGTCTTCAAGAAAAAGGGCTTTATAACTCTTTTGTCTTTCAAAAGTATTGATTTTGCTTTGACTACCTTCCTTTCTGCTTTGGAGCTAACCAATGTAACCTCAGTGCCTTTCTCCATTAGGCTTATTTACATTCAAACTGCACTATAGCAAGATGGCTGGCAGATTGGATGGATGGATGGATGGATGGATTCTAACCTCAACTGTGAACTGAAAGTCTATGTTAGATTTTGAAAGCATCTAGACCTTTAACTTAGTTGTTAGCAGATTAATGAGATGCTCAGACTGACATTTTATTTGAAATTTTCCAGGCAGAGAAACATGAAGTGCTCAGCATGAAGAGCAGAGCGAGTTGTGATGACAGCAAGCCCCCTCAATCACTCCAGGCTTCAGCATGCTCGCAGATACGAAACAATGAGCACAAGTTGGAGAACAGAATAAAAATATTGATTACATTTTGATTTAGTCCCTCTAATGTGCGTGGTTCCACATTTGTGCCACACTCAAACAGCTATAACAGCAAAGATCACTGGCCACTTGATGTCTTCAGCATTGGGCTCATGGCGCACATGGCTCTGCAGAGCTGTCTGGAGGCTCACAACCCAAAAAGATCTTAACGATTCAGAGACAAGCTGGAATCTCAAGAGTCATTCTGACATATGGGCATCTGAAACACATAGGTGCATAGTTAATGCAGATGTCCAAAATCTCCGGTCTCCAGCTTTTTCAGTGTTTTCGTTGTGTGGCTTTCCTTTGCACCTCAGAAACCTGTTGTGTGGCTTTCCTTTGCATCCAGCTCTGCAAATCCACTGAACAGCCCCACCATGAGGATTTTTCTGGCCATACTGTTTCTTTCATGAACCCAGCTGCCTGAGGAAGGCTCTAAAGGGTGGCACTTCTGTGGGAAACCCAGGTGCTGAGAACAAGGGAATGGTTTGCTGAGCCAGATGGGCATCTTGCTGTTTCCCACACTAAAAATATTTTTTTATTTTTTCCCCCCAAATCTCAGCCCTGTTTGCCATTCTTTTATTTTTCAAATGCCCTTATCCTCTGAAAACCAGAGACAGAAACTGTGGAGATGTTTCTGTCATGTGCATAGTTTGGCTCTGTCCATCTTATGATACACTGAAATGAGCAGCCCCTTCGACTTATGTCCAATGTCCTAATGGCCTACTGTCTTACTTCAGAGCAACACAGTTTTAAAGGTCTTCAGTCAGCTTTGGCTCAGGTTCAGAGCACATATTTCTCCTTACAATTCCACACAGCTTTACAATCCAGAGCAACAGAAAGATCTTCTCATAATTGCGTACGGGTGCCCATGCACACATTAAGAGCTCATTCACTTTTCAGTACGTATCTAGGCTAAACTGATTTTGCTTTTAGGAAAGGAGGAAACTTGGTGCTTAATGGAGTTTTACTAAACTTCAGGGTAGTTTGGAAGTACATTCTGCTGTGTAGACACGCAGCATTAAATACATTACTGCAGCTGCCCTCAGAGGAATGAACAAGCTCACAGACCAGGAGTTTTTACCTCACTTTAGATTGCAGCTTGACTTATCCCAGCACCCAGGGGGGTTAATGAGAGACTAGCCATTGGATTTAGGAAGACATGGATGAACTGTGCTATAAATTTGTTCTTATGAGCAGCTATTTTGGAAAAAGAAGATATTTCCAAGCTAGAACAGGCTTATGTTACATACATACCCCCATACATACATACAACCTCCAAAATGGGTAGAAAACCTTTTTGCACAAACTGTCATTCTGATCAGATTTTGTGTCTGTCAGTGAAGTCACAAACTTACGCAAACGCATGCTGGATGGCTTCATGGATGATACCCACGTGTGACTTCGAATACATCTTAGAAACACACTGGGCATCTTTGTCATGGATTTATATGTTGGAACTTTATCTTAGCTGACAAATTATACTTATTTCTTTCTGTCAAAAGTGAGAGTCAGGAATTCAACTCAAGTGAGCAGCTAGAGGTAGCAAGAATTCCCCTTTTATAAAAATAAAGTCAAATAAACCAAGGACTGTATCTAGTTTGCCCATTTCTATCTGTCCATGCACGTTCCCACTCCTGCATGTAAGCGCTCTTGTTTTTACTCTTCTTTTTATAGACATACACTCTTTAGACCAGCTATTGTCTCTTTATGTATTTATAATCTCTAATATAAGGGCCTGCTGGTGTTTGTAGGTGTAATCTTCAGGGAAATAACAATAAAATTCTGCTGCAGGCACACATAGGCAAACAGCCAGGACAGTGATCCCCACCTCAGCCTGCTTTGCTCTCTGCAGTTAGGCAGCCAGCCCAGAAGCCAATGCAGCTATCACAAGTGACAACAGAGGACACATTTTGGCTAGGAAGTGCCTTTTTTTTTTTTTCCAGGCTTTTCCACTCAGCTGGCTTTGATACCGTTTACCCTTGGGTGCTTTGGAAACAAGGTAGAGTAGTCTCAGAGTTGTTAGCAGTTGTTTTTGAGAATCTTAAGGGACTGTGAAGGGCCAGAGTTCTGGCAGAAGACCAGCATGGCACCCACTGGAAAGCAGGAGGAGAGGAACTGGGAAATTCCTGTCTGACAGATCAATTTCGGCTTCTGGAACGATACCGAAACAAAAGAATGAAACCATTTGTAAACCCACAGAAGATAACAAGAAAATCATTAAGCACAAACATGCAGTTATTTGGAACAGATGATGTCAAACCAAGCTCAATTCTTTCCATGACTGGATAACAGGCTCAGGGATAGAGGAGAAACAACAGTTGTCATGGCTTGTTTTAAGCAAGTTTTTTGACTCTGACTCACATGACATTCTTACAGGCAAGCTAAGAAATCTGGTCTTGAAGCAACTCATCAGTGGATGCAAGAGGCTGCAACAGAGTAATAAGAAATCACTGTCAAATTGGAAGAATATATTGAGTGGATAACCTGAAGGCCTATTCTAGGTCCAGCTGCATTCAGTATTTCTTGGACGTGTAATAGGGAAATTTACAGAAGATGCAAATAGTGGTGACTCATACATGACAAATTAGAAATCCAGGATGCTTTTCAGTGAAGTGAAGGTATTGCTAAAATTCAGTAGCAATAACCAGAATCAGAAATAGCAGGACATAGCTGCAGTGATTCCAGCACCAACATCTGGGGTGGCAGAGAAGCCAGCTACTCTCAGGGTGGACAGGTAAGCAGAGAAGCCACCATGGCATACAAAGTAAGGAAGGAAGGCTTCCACTGAAGTACTCTTTCTATGCTTCAGGAAAACTTAAAACTTCGAGCAGTCAGGAAGATGCCAGAAGAAAGCAATCACAACCAGTATCCTTGGGGTCAGTGTCCCTAGATCTCAAATAGAAACCTGACTGGAGGAATTCCATTTAAGAGAGAGACAAGAATTAAAGTTTACAAAAGGCTGCAGAAAACACAGGGAAAAAATACACTGTCAAGAAGACAAGAAATCCTGGGTGTAAAGGGGACACTTTATAAATGTATGAGCAAGGAAACACTGGATAAGTTATCCGGAGAGGTTGTTGCGTTTTTGGTTTTGAAAACACTTAAGAAAGGTTGGACGAAGATCTATCACAAGTGATGTAAGTTCAGCTGATCTAGCCATAGGGCAGAAGGTTGGATGGGTAACTTCTGGAGACCCTGTTTTCTGCTGTTTGTGCACGTGGGTAAAGATCTCCAGCCCTACTAGCAAAAGGTGGGAGCTAGAAGTTAAGGGATTGCTTCTTGAATAGGGCAGCTACAGAAACCCTGAAAAACACTGCCAGCTAAACCCTCCCGTAGCCTTTGTAACCTTAGGAAATAATAATAATAATTAATAATAATGGCAGGTTGCAGCTAAGGCCAAGGACCGAGGTGCAGCTGATGATCTCTGTGCATTACTTGCACGGCATTGTTGCCCAGGGCCAGTAGAGGTTGGGGTCAACTAATCTTGATTATGCACCAGTGTCTTTTAATTTTGATCTAGGCATGTGACAGACATCCGCAATGAAAGATAGACACGCACAGGCTCCAGAAGTAGCTGGTACACTCTGTGTCACCCAGTTATCATGGGCTTAATGAAATCTAGGTTAAATCCCCTAAGAGATCAGAGAACAATGCCTTTTCTCTTCATCGCAAATCTTGAGCTTGCTAGCACAGAGCGAAAGACGATGTCGTGCGTGCTTTACAACCCATTCCAAGTCCCTGTGGGATTAGTTAATTATTCTTTGCAATAATTAAGGCACAAACAATTGATATAAGGATCTCCATTTGTTTACAGTGTGAGGATTCCCTTCCCCCAAGGCTGGAGAAAGCTCCGAATACATTTATGCTCCAAAGCTGCTGTTCTCCAAAGGGAGATTGTTCTGCTTGGCTGAGAATGAAAGCCATCTCGTCGCTGTGGCAGGTATGGCTATATTAAGGCAGCAGTTGAGGGCCCTCAGGAGTTACTTGATTACATGTTGGAACAGCTTCATTCTTCAAGGACTGGCATCCAGCCAATTAGTCCTATAGGAAGACTGATCTTTTAACTAGACGCATCCATCTACAGGGCAGCTTTATAAACATACTGTTTTCTAGGGATGGACTGCATGAGCATTTCTGTTTGCTAGACAGGTCAAGCGACAAACCTCTGAGTTCTGGTCAGGACAGATGATCTGGGAACCCAAAAAGCATGCTAGTGAAGTTCAGATTCTGTCTTTCATGTACTGACTAACTACAGCATTCACTGAGGGACAAGTAAGAGCTTAAATTATTCAGTTTGGCCTTCACCTGATGATCTGCCATAGCTTTAAGGAGCTAGAAGCAGTTTGCAGTTTGTAAGCATCCTATAAGGTCCTACTCAGAATATCTACCCAGAAAAAAAGCAGCCTCTCAGGAACCTGCAGACGCTTAGAAATGACAGAAAAAATGTACAGTGGCCAAAGTAATAGAATCATAGAATTATAGAATCATTCAGGTTGGAAAAGACCTTTAAGATCATCGAGCCCAACTACTACCCCAGGACTGCCAAGCCCACCACTAAACCATGTCACTAAGGGCAAACTGATCTCCCCTCACAGCCACCCCTCATCTGCCCCTTCATAGTGGCCCACACTATATAGCTGCTGCCCCTGCCCCTCATGTCCCCTCAAGATCTCCCCTCACAACCGCCCCACCACTCCCCTCATGATCTTCCCTCGTGGCTGCCCCTGCTCTTGCCTCACGATCTCCCCTCACCTCTCATGTTGCCCCTCCAGCTACCTCACACAGAGATCACAACCCCGAATTCATGACCCTGGACACATTCAGTCCAGGGCAGTGGGCAGGTACAGTCACACAGCTGATAATTACAAATGCACTTCTCTCATTCACAGCCCCATGCAAAGCCTCTGCATGGTGCAGATTCAACCAGCCGACCTGACAGCTCCCCACATGCTGCTGCCTCCTGAGTGCCCCTGCTAGTGCCACCGTGCTGGGACTCCCATTGATGACTCCCTCTAGTACTCTTAGGTCTGTTGACCTTCCCCTTTCCCCTTCCCACCTTCTCTATGACCTGATACAAGACTTGCATACTGGGAAAGAAGGAACCTGAGAGGCTTTTTTCCAGTCGTTCACTTGACTCACAGGATGTGTTCTAGCATGGAAGCAAAAGCTACTCCAGGTTTACTGGGAATGGGAGGTGCAGATTCTTAGCAGAACTTTGGCAAGAAAGCTGCCTTTGTCAGTCTGCCTTGAAGCCAGCAAATGGGAGGGAGATTCTAGGTGCTTCCTAACACACACATTGTCATAAATGAGAGCCTCTGTAGGTTAAATATGCAATCAGTTACATTAAAATAATTAATAATCACCAGTTTTAAATCAACACTAAATATAAAGAAGATAATTTAAAAATATTCTAATTATATTGCAAAAGTAGTCCTCTTAATACCAAGCATATAGAAGGTGGTTGCAGATTGTAACTGGGCATCAGTTTTGAAAGGATTACTATAAGCTACAGATTTTGCTTCTTCAGAGAAGCACAAAGATGGTGGTGGGGACAATGTTCTTGTTTCTTCAGTACACCAAAGCTGTAGGAGCCACGAGGAGGTTTGGACATAATGTATTTGCAGCACCAGCACATAAAATAGGAGTCAGCCAGGGCAGAATGGCCTGCCAGGCTCTGCAGGATAATCCTGCTATTCTTCCCTCTGGGGTGCTCTTAACACTCAGAAATCCTAAAAAGGCAAAATCCCGACTTTCACACCATGCTGTATTGAAGGTATCAAATCCAAGACTGCCACAATATAACACTTGGGCCATTGCACCTATACGTATCATCCACTTGAATAATGAATGCTGAAAGAGAGAGGTCTTGCATGCTTAGGCACCTAAGGAGGGTTAAATAGTACCTAATTTCAGATATCTCCATCCGAACTTGTTGGCTGGACTTCCTTTATAGTCAACAGACAATCACGCTTGCAGAGTGTGATTCATCCAACCTCTTTTAGTAACCAGCTGCAAGTCGAGGTGAATATCACTTTTGAAGTGTCTGTTTCTCTTCACTGAGTACAAAAGCACTTGAAAAGACCGTTTCACAGAAGGATTCCTACATTGTGGACATTACCGGGTAGGTGAGATGAATCCCAGCCAGACTGTGTAAGAGCAAGGGGAAACGTGCAAAGCTGAAAAACTGCTGCAAAGCATTTAGCAGCATCCTATGAATTTATTCTTCTAGTTTTGCACAAAGTCCTCAAGCATCCTGCAGCGAGTTCTGATTTTTAAATGATGTGAATTTTCTCCCTCTGTGTGCAGCACTCTGTTAGAGGAATTGCAAACCCATAATTCTTATTCTCTGGATGAGTCATATGTTAGTTTGCAGCAAAAAAATTAAGAAATAACTCGCTGAGTGGAGTTCTTTAACGTCTCTTTGGTAATTAATTTCCTCATTAAATGTTGATTCTGAGTTTACAATCACAAGTAATTTAGAGAGGACACAAGCTGCAAAGGGTGGATGAGCACTCTGTAGCTGAAGGCCTTGCTACATGCCAAAGGGTAGTTTGAGCATCTTCCCACAGGTGATATCAACAGGACTTTCACTGAAATGACAGCTGTCAAAACCAACCACCTCGTTAACCTCAGTCCATCCCAGGGCTGTCTATAGTACTCAGCACAAAAAGCTATATCAATACTGCCATGGCATTTCCTACCTGTCATGTTTCAAATGGCTTAAGTGCCACGATGGTCATGACTTCCAATTAGCCACTGGTGACACTGTCAGGTATTTCGTTCCCACAACTGTGTGAAGAAATGAGGATTAGCTCCTAATTTCTCAAAAAAGGAATGGTTAACATTGATTCTGCTCCTTCTTTTCTGTAGTGACACAAGCTACTCACCCAGAGGAGTCCCTCTGTCTAGCAGCATGAAGAAGCACCTTTCTAGAAAGTACATGCTACTAACCTTCCTGCACACCTTTGGTAAAGATGCTCACCTTTCTAGGTGAGCCTGAATTCAAGATTGTTTTCACGTACACTCACAATTGTCTTCACCTCCCTTTAAAGTATCAGCCTTTTCTTTACTCATTAACGTATCTCAACATGGGAAACTCCCAGGTGCAAATCTTACCTTCTATTATTTATTTGCTGATGTAAGTATTTCTTCCGGTGTCTACCCAGCTAATGTGAGCTCCTATAATTTTGTCAGTATTACTTTTCAAAGGTATTTTGTCTGTTCAGATACACTAAACGGAAAAGGAAAACCAAAACTTGTGTGCAGTTTGGAATAAGATGCAGAAAGCAGTAAGAAAGAAGCAGCACTGCCAGAGACGAGTATTGACAGGGCATCTTCTCTGGTTGTTCTTTGAGGGATCCAAATTAGCAGGGGCTTAATTCCAACAAAGGCAACAGACATGACCTGCAAGCAGTGAAAGTAAAAAACTGCAGGAGGAAATACAGGCCTCTGTGTAAGCTGGTTTTAAACTTCAGTACAATGCAGTACCTTTGATCTGAGTGCTTAGTTCAAAGAGTGAAAGACTGAAGGAGGACATGATATTCCTCCGAATATGTAAATGGCTGCTGCAAAGGGAAAAGGAATAATCTGTTCTCTGATGGGAAGGACAGAAAAGACTGGGCTACTTTAACAGGTTAAGTATGAAGGAAAACTTTCTGCCCTTAAGATGGGGAGGTTGTAGCATGCAAGTCATGGGAAAGGGTCAGACAGACACTGTTGGAATAGCGTGGACAGCCCATAGAAAAGATGATATTGTACAAAGTATTTTCTAATCGCCATCTCACCAGAAAACCAGTTTCTCATATTTAGAATGTGGAAACAGCATTAATATCTAAAGCAACTTAAAACCTGCCATTGGGATCACAGATCTGCAGGTCTAGTGAAGTTGTTCTGCTGCCTGAGCTTTGCTTCCTGCGGCAGGTTGGCTGTGCAGGCTCACTGAAGGCATCCTACAGCACGTGAACTGCAATGGGCAAGACAAGGAGTCCAATAATTTTTGCCTGCCTCTGTTCACATGTGCTGGGCTGCTGCTGGCATGTCCATCAAGATGCACTCTAAGAAAGCTTGAAACTTGGACACAGACAGAGAGACACTTCCCTTGTGCTGTTGCTTTTGATTCTTAGCTTTTCATAGTCACGCAACTTACTTATTTCTTCTTCAGCCTTTGAGCACTCTCCAGCTTAACAGCACTCCCCATTCAGTTGCAAGTCTGACGGTATTTCCTGGGTTTGCTTTTTTAAAGCCCCAGCTGCTAGATTCATGCATTGCAAAGCAATTTCACCTTTCATTTTTGAAGTTATATTTCTTGTTTTCGTAGTTGTGGAAAGAAGCCTGGAAAGATGAAGTGCCAGTACCAAACAGCTCCAAAGAGAGGAGGCAAATAAAAGGCATTCAAAGTACATTGGTTTAAGCCAATCTCATTATTTCTTTTTCCCCAAGGCCTGGCTCATGATTTTTGAGAAGTGGCATTTGGAAATGCTGGAAACATAAACTCTTAATAAGGAACAGGGGGAGTTACTAAGAAGCAATGAAGAACAACAAGATTTGTTTACTACAGTAAAAACATTAAAGAATTGAAGAGGGCGACTTGTTAAAGGGTAGCAAAATTCTATTGCTTTCTCACTCAACAAATCAGCTACACAGTCCCTGGTGACTGAAACGTGCATCTTTTTGTTACAGTATATTACCTTTAATTGCACTATTAGCTTGGTGGTTTGAACATGACAAAGTCATTTTGTTTACTGGAGAAAGTGAAGGGCCTTTTTTGGGCTCTAGAGAGTGCTTGATACCTGTTAACAACATCAAGCAGGTCAAACAAATAAAGATGGAGGACAAATACGGATTTTGTATTCAGTGTTCATGGCCTGGTTTACTTTGCTCCTATCCAGCATCCTTATAGCATACATTGCTATGAGAAAGCTTTTTTCCTGACTTTAGGGTATATTTTAATGATAAATAAACAATTATAGTATTAATTTGTTTTTAAAACTGACCCTAAAGTTAAGCTTTTCTTGCAGAAGCTTTTCTTTTTTAATGAGCTTGAATAGCAAAAACGTATCATCCAGCTTCTGCTGATGTACTTTAAGATGTCCAAATAAGTAGCATATTTTTAAGTCAGGTAAATACTCACACACCAAATCTGTACCATATTTAAATCCTAAGAAAAAGAATAACATTGACTATCCATATTGCTGGATTTATTATAATATATATGCCTTGAGATTGCGAGACAAAATGCTACATATATAACAGAATGACTACATTTACTGAAATTCAGTAAGACATGTTTTGCATTCTTTAGAAACTGAAAATCCACAATGTATCTTAGATTCTTCCACTAGGACAAAACCATTTCTTTACTGTCTTTTGCATACGTCAGCTGAAGTGAGCTAACTTCACATGCATGCTCTTGTCTCAGTGCAAACTGCACACTTTAGGTAGTATATGCTGAATAGATAAATGAGAAAACAAGTACTTGCAAATATTCTTCCTTAAAGGATACAAGGCAATTTTTGACTTCAGATAATCTTGCACTTGAGTAAGTGCAGCATAAAGAGAATTATTAATTTTCATGAAAGAATCATGTTATTTGGTGATCAATTTTGGTACTTCCGTAAGTACAAAGTTCAGCTTTCCTAAAAGTGCAGAGATTCATTCATTATACAGAGACTGTTCATTATACAGAGATCACAGATCAAGTGATCTTGAAAAAAATAATATTACAAATTGTTGTAAGAGGGACTAGAACAGAACCTTCTCCATACTTCTCATATAGAAACCCAAGAATATTTCTGATGATTGCCTTACCCATTGGTCCTCATTGGTTCAAAGATTTAAACAATACTTTTTAAGAAACAGCTTTTCTCACAAAAATGTAGCTAGTATATGGGCAACAGATTACTTTTGTTCAACCAATCATCTAGTTTATTAATAGTTCCTCTAGGTTTGGTTCTGCTTAGAGTAGCTGAAGGAGAACTCCATATGCAAGTGGCATGGAAGCAGATTCTGGTGATTCCAGAGGCATTCCAGATAGAGAAGTCAGATGTGTGGCCAGGTCCTGGTCTCACGCAGGTCCAAGAATGCTTTTTTCCCCCAGATTCAGTGGGAGCAGTGTGGGGTCCTGCTAGTTTCTAGTCTTAGTTCTTTTACAGACCATCTTGGTAAAATCAGAAAACAAAAAGCACCTCATTGCAGATGTCCTCGAATGAAGCACCCAACCTCTACAGGATTTTCACGTGCAATCACAGAAACAGCCTAAGAAATGAGGTGATGCAGGCCTTGACTTTCAGCCAGGAACAGAGAAGACCTGGTTTGCTTGCCTGTGTCAGACTAAGGCACAGACACTACTTGCGTGCCTTCAAACCCAAGAATGAAAAATGCAACACAATCCACTACTGAGGCCTGGGCCAGAAAACACAGATACATGAAAAATCAAAAACTGAACCCAAGATTCCTATACCCGAGATCTTTCTATGCAGTGCAGGTATTTGTATGCCTGAAACTGCCTGCCTCGCGTTTTCAAATAGACTATGAAAACTTATGGAACATGTAGAATAAAGCAGCTGGGAATAGGAGACACTGCTCATATTGCTCTTGTGATCGTGCTGTGTTTTGCATGCCCAGCTGCCCCAGCAGTTTCCCTATCAGATGTGCTGCTGCATTTGTGCTGAAAGACAACAAAACACAAAAGATTTAAATGAATGTGCTTCAGAGGCTTTTAGAGAAAATGCTGTGACAACTTGTCCTGCACAGAGTAGCACTGTTTGACTACCTGAATTAGATTCAATCTAGCTCTCCCAGAAGTAATAATAATATAATATGCTGTAAAAGGAGTCTAAAAATCTTCAATTGAATCTGTATGTTTACTATGAAAGGAGCTGTGTTGACTGTACAGTACAAAATTTTAATATTTTCAGCAGGCAAGTAATACATCTTGTCTAGACACCGGAGAGAGTTTCAGACACAAAATTATTTTAAATGCTAAAACAAATAATGCAGACTTCACCTCACATCCCTACCAGATTGTGGAATGTCATTTACTTTAAATTTGCAGCCAGACAGCACATAGCCAGAGAAATTGCCTGTAAGAAAAATAGGCTGACACTTATCACTGCATTCCAGTGGGACCAGGGGGTGATGTCAGCTCTCTCTGTTTCTCTCAGACAATTGAGCTTCCTACAAATCAATAAAAACAAGGTTTATTGGTATCTTTGCTTGAGCCACTTTCATTGTCCTAGTGACAAAGTCTTCACAAATTGAATCATTAAACACAGTAATTGTGTTTCAAATACATTTTAGAGAGGAGGAAGGGAAGAGAGGGTGTAAAAGATTATTTGCTACAGTATTTATGGCTGCAGAATGTAGATTTGTAACAGTTTGCCATATCTACAATTTATTTTTCAATATGGAAAAAGGAGCAGGGGGAGGGAGCAGAGGAGGGAATCCAGTAAGTGGAACAAACAGTGGCACTCAATTCAGACCAGCTAAGCTTTTAATATTTCACTGAGCTAATGTTATATAAGGGATTTCTCAGCAGCTCCTCACACAAAATGTCAAACTTATTTTAAAATTACTTTTTTAAAAATAGATGGGCTTAGGGAAAAAAAAAAACCACACAACAACCACAAAACCTTGCACCCTGGAGTCAGGATCTAAGGACTGTTACCATCCTGGTGGTTAAAATAATTCCTTCCTCGGTGTTGCTCAGTCCCTTACGCAAGCCTGTAAACTCATTTCGCCCCAGCACTCTTTAAATCTTTGTCGCTCTTTGCATATGTGGTTGCAATTTACATACCACCCACATTTAAAGAGGTATTGACATTTTCAAGCCGGCTATTTTAGCCCCTGGATTTAAAATGGTATCAATCACACTTTATTTCTTCACTTAGGAGCTCAGGCCTGTATTTGCTGCACACCCACCTCTCTCACTGCAGCCCAAGAGGCGTTTACAAGCCACCATTTGCATATTTATCAGCCCTTCAGCTCTCTTTCAGTCATGGATTGTTGAACCCTGGTAGGGATGGGGCTGGGTGCCCCAAAGGATGGAGATTTCGGCCTTCCTGTTCTCACAGTTGCTATGCAGACTGAGCTCGTGGCTGTTCAGCGCATGGCACAGCAACACACAGGCACGTTTCACAAAGCTCTCCAGCATTATTCAGCAGAATCGGGTGTGAGTGGCGTTCCGGGCGCCGGAGCGGCCTCTGACCAAGCTGGCATGTCAGTGGCATTGTTCCGTGCTGAATGGCGGTGACCTGTGCCGGGCTGGGTTAGGTCAGCCGCAGGCCAGGGCCAGAGAGCTCATAAAAGTTCCACATGCTCCAAGCCTGACTTGGAAGTAAATCGGGGATTGCTCTAGACAATGGCATTTGCTCTTTTGTCTTAGACAGCACCCCTCGGGAGCCGGGAGGGAAGAGGCGACAGGAGAGGCTCTGTTGTTGGAAAAGCTGGGCTTAGCTGCATCCTCACAAACGTGAGTTTGTTGAAAGAGACACTGTGCAGGTTACCCCTGTGAACACCATCCTTTCTCTTGGATTAGCTTCTCTGTGTGAATCAGAGGACGTTTCTCCCTCCCCTCTTTTTATCTTGTTGCATTTTTCTTACTCAATTAGTCTGAAACGGAACATGATCATGCTTCTAGCTGTAGTTTCCTTCCAGCACAGTAGTACCAGACCTCTCCACACATTATACAAATTGTATTTTATCATTGAAAATTAAATCTAGAAGGCAATGATGTCCGAGTACAGAATACTATTAGGATGTACAAGTGCTTCCTCCACTGGATTGGCTCTTAAGATGAATGGAGGAATGTCAGGCGGGAGCCGCTGCTCTCCCAGCAATTTAAGTCATTCAGCACCCTTCCTCACGTCACACGGATACTGTGCTGAGCTGCCAGCAAGGCAGCGGTTAGGGAAACGCAGCAAACCACACTTCGTGCCCAGCACGTGCCACAGTGGGAGATCTCCAGGTAGAGTCTTGCAGTCTCTATCCTAATCTTATCTATCAGCAGAACTACAGCTATATTCTGGTGGGACACACAAGCCTGTCTGGCAGGGATTAGTTCAAGCTTCCCTTACACCATATATCACAGCTCCAGGAACTATGGGTGTAACTTTAGTTCTTTTTATAACAAAGAAATGAAATTCGAGTCACTCGTGCCCATCCCAAATCCCAGCAGCACGTTGCATCGCAGCTTAGCGTTTTGTTAAATACACCTGAACAAGGTAGCACACACCAGAGGAAACCCTAACTGTGCCACTCTTGACTGCTTTTTGGCAACCACTGCAAACAGGGAACACATGGGACACCACCGCACCTACACCCACAGCTCCCATGATGGTCACCTTGAGCCTGTGCCTGCCATAGCCTGGACTGAAGCAACTGTGTCATGGTACCCTTGAAAGAATCCTTCAGGTTTGTTTTTCCTGAAAGAAGACTGCTTCTTCTCCCATTTTACTCAACCTGGTATCTCCCTTTTTTGGTTTTTTTTTTGTCTAATTCAGCCACTGAGCTGTTATACACAAATGATTACTCTCATTCCCTTGCACATGAACATGGGATGTTGAGAGCTGTTTGCCTTAACGTGTAGCTGGGAACAAAAACCCAGTACATTTCAGTGACACCATTTCTTCTTATGAAGGTATTGCCTCAAGAGAAAGAGTCTTGTATGTGCTCTGCCAGAAGTTTGTTTAATTAAAGACATGAAATGGTTAGTGATTCACTTTGATCCTGCCAATTCAGTGAGGACAGGATCAATAGACTCGCTTGGTGACCCTCCTCTCTCTCCCTTGCTGAGGTAGTTACAGAGGCAGGTAAAAGTTCCCGGTGTGTGCAGAGATATTCTCCAGGGGCTCTCTGGCACCATTTCAGGAATCACACGTATAAGGGAGAGTGTCCACCAGCCTGCCCTGCTTCCGTCCAAAGCTGCTGAAGCAGCCAGTAACTGCAGGCCCACCTCTGCTTCTGCAGCTGGCTGAGCAGCGACAGCACAGTTCTGTTGTCACTCTGGTATTCACAGCAAAATGCTACCCATTGGCACTATCTATGATAAAAACCTTCTTGAAACTTAGAGGGGAAGGATGTGCATTTATTGAAAAAATCTCCTACATCTGGGTCATTTCTTTTTATCATACCAAGTAAAACAAACGCAGCAAACAAACAATCCAGACACATGGGCTCGCTGACAGATAAACCTTGCATTTTAAAATGATCACGGTGCAAATTAATTCAGTTGGCTGTATCACACACCATTTATCTTGGAGAAGGTCTGCTCCAAAATGAGAGTCTGGGTTTGGTAAGTCTGTCAGTGACGGCTCTATTTCCCAGTATATATTTACACTCACATCAAACTTGGTGAGTGGGTTTGCTGTCGAACTCGCAAAGCACAAACCTGACAGTTTGGTTTGAAGTTCCCTTCTCCACACTAGGGTCATGCAAGAACACTGGAGAGATGCATTTGCTATAGGTTATAGCAATCTTGACAGTAGTGAATGAATGATTGCTCCTAAAAAGTACATCTTGTTCTGACATTATCGCTTCATTGCATTCTAAAAGTGGCTGAAGCAGAGACATCCTTCCCCGTCTTTCCCCCCCAACCTGCTGCCATTCAGTATCTCTTCTGGTTCAACAATCTGTATTTTCAGACTGATTTAAAGGGGTTATGGATTTACACCAGTGGGACATGATGCGTAGTGGTAACGTTTAGAACATAACAACTGCACATTTTTCCAGATAAGTGCTTAGCTTATTGATAACAGAAAAAGTATTTTACCCTCTTGTGTGCCTAAGTAGTCAATATCCCTATTGAAATGAATAAAATTCACATAATCTGTTCCACTGGAGCCTATTTCTATTATAACTGAAAGCAGGAGATGCTGCTGCAGACTTCCATGGGAGCAGCATTTGCCTCATGAAGAACATGAGATAAACAATGGTTAAACATTGCATAATTCAGTGACTCCTGATTTAGACAAAACTCAGAGACATGCTCACCAAGAAAGCCAATGCTGTTTGTAATTAGGGCCAGCCTGGCTGGATCAGCACCAGTGCCAATAAGGAGAGGCTGTAAAATGTAGATATGAAAAATGATGAATTGACTTTCTATGACTATTTGTGCTTAAAACTAGGGCAGACACTCAAGAACTTTGCTGAATCAGGGGTTTGATAATCAGCACCAGTAATGAATGCAGATATTTGGGAAGGTATGTTTCATTGCTGCCATCATATTTTAGTTTTGGAGATGTTAAAGAAAGATTTCAAGAAGAAATAAAACAAGTAATTAAATTCCTGGTTTGTGTAATGCAGAGCAAATACTTGCTTCAAGTTTTATGATCATCTTGCAAATCAAAACCATAAAGGCAGATGAACTTTTGTTTTAAAAAGCACTCTTACAGGTCAGCAGAAAAGGATAGGAGAGGTGGAGTTGGTTTTATTCCTTCCAAAACAGAAGAACCTTGACATGCACCACAAATACATTTCATTAGGTGACAGTAATAGGGGTTGTCAGGAGCCTACAATAACAACAAATATCCTCTCACATCTCAGGTTTGTGTGGAAGTCAGGAACACAGACTTAGTTCAGATACGATATTTGGTTTGTGTTTGCTCAGGAAAGTGCTCTGATAGCTTAGCTAAAAGGAATTTGTATTTAATTTGACTAAAACTTGGACTAGATAACAGCCAAAAGAACACCGGTGCTGGAATGGAACCAGCATTAGACAATGGAAACAAGGTGGTGAACAAATTACTAAGGAATATTTGCTGAAGCACATTCTTTCTACCATGAACCTTGCAGAAAGCGAAATTCAAAATGCCAAAACCACCTGTTTTGGACACAGTAAAAAAACAGCTTTCAAAGAGTACTAATGCCATAATTTTCTTTATTCTTTCTTTCTCTTATTTTTATTAACACTTTCTTACCCCTCTAAAAACTACCTTGAGCTTTACCTAGTCAGAAGCCAAGGAAATACAAAAGTTATGGTTTTCAATAGTATATTCATGTTTAGGAATGGGAGGAAGGAGGAAGAAATATTTGGATCCTGAAAGGCCAGTGTTTGAAGGTTTCATAATTTTATCCTCTCTAGGCTGAGCTCCCTGTCTGTGCTGTAACTCTCAGTCAGGCCTTCCTTGCATCAAAACAGAGGGCAGCCTGTGGTGGTGTGTGGTTTTCCAGGCATGTGGCAATCCAGCCGGAGAACTGGGCCCATTAGAGGATTCTAGAAACCTAAATCAAGAGCTTACAATTCCCCACCAGGCACTGCAGGCGTTCCTGGGCTTACACACTTCAATTTTTTAGAGAGAATATTTCGTTTGGTTTGATCAGCTCCTGTACTCCATTAACTCCATCACGCTTTATAAAATAACAGACTTCTTGCAAAAATTGTCTGAGATGGAATTGCTTTTACTGTTTTGGACTATGTCCACATTAGTTTTTTACCCCTCTGTGGACATTCCCAAAGCAGAGGACCTAGGCTGGTATTGAGGTAATGTCCATATTTGAACATATACAAGTGCACAAGAAAGATACCATAAGCATCAAATTTATCCTTTTCTCAGATGAATTAACCCTGTGGTGAAGTACTTCCAACATATTACCCTTTGTCTCTACATCTTAATTCAGTACTAGAGATGACAAAGAGAAAAGGTAAGGTCTGTAAGAAGAGACAATCTCTCAAGCAGCTAGTGTAATTAAAACCCAAGCAAACAAAACCAGATGAGATCTGATGTGCACAACCTCTTAACAGTACAAAAAAAAAAAGGAGGTGCAAGTCAAAGTAACACAAATCCTCCATTGCCTAATCTGAAAGAGGAAGCAGATGATTGCTGATCTTTGCTGACTGTAAAAGCTCAGCCTTACCCATATTTACAGCAACCAACAGCAAATGTACTAATATATTTTATCCTGTTTCATTATCAGGCTGGGTTTAAATGATGAACTACCTAAAGTAATGCACAGAGCAGAGCCTGTATTTATAGTTTAAGCACCATACTTCACCTTGCTGCATGAACTGCATTGACATGATTGTGTAACAAACCTATTCTGTTGCAGATTTCCTCTAATATATCACACCATCATCAAGTAACAAATCTGGCCCATTAAGCATTCTTCTACTAGCACATGAAATACTCTTGTCCCCGTGAAGCACATAGGTAAGACTCTTTGCCATCATGTCTTTCAGCATATGGTCAATGGACAGATTTTGGGAGAGTTCCAAAGAAATTTGTACTTCCCTGGCTTCTGTCATTTGTAATGCTGTAGTACTATGCCCAGGGGGTAAATAATCAGCCCCATTTTCCTAATGAGGAAATTCATCCAAGGTCACATGGTAAGTCAATGGCACTGCAAGGAATGAAATTCAGGTCATGGGCAGGAATTACTTCCTAGTTTCTCTGCAGTTTAATTGCATTCCAGAAACTACATTTATTTGGTATGATAACATACCATCACCTGTTGTAACGAGACGGTGCAAGAATAGCAGCCAAAAAGAGGCAGAAATACGTCAAAGAAATGTGGTAAGCAGTAGTAACTCACAGGAGCTATTATAAGGCTAGGGGCTTAGGCAGTAGCTAAGGGTATTTCTGGAAAAGAGTTTTATGGCAAAATATTACTGATCAAAGCGTGTGGGCTCTAATCCTGCAAGTGCTTTCTTACGTGTAGAATCATCTTAGAGCAGTCTCATCAAATTCAGTTTAGTCCCAAATTGTACGATTATACAGTCTTTCAAAACTCTTCCTAAACTAGACTAGGTAGACCAGTTGCAACTGCGAACTTACCTGAGGGGTAAGTGATCTCAGGTTGAGACTAGAAGTGATCTTGCATAAAACCAGCCATGCCTTTTTCTCATATATACCTTTTTTTCCCCCATTTGTCACTGATACAAAAACTTGGCAAGGTAAAAGGTAATGGGGATTCATCCTTCTCTGATCATTTTCTTTGTGCTTGTATTTCCCCTTTAAAAATTTTTTTAATATCCCTTCCAATCCACACCAAAACCCCATGCTTAATAGTCCCTCTTCCATGCAATTCCGATTATTCCTTTTCCTCCCCCAGTAATTTTAGCACAATGGGTAATCTTCCTTTAGGCTGTTTCCTTACAGCAGTCCAAGCGCTGCAGTGTAGAAGGCAGCTTTAGTATTCAAGACAGTATAAACAAATGAGGAACATTCTTTTCCAGCCAGATTAAGACATTTGAAGGAGGCACAGCCCAATGAGAAATTAGAGATGAAATAACTCAACTTGCTAGTGTTCTGATCTGCTATTTTATATGTGTCATCAAGCCGAGTTTATTTAATACCCACTCCAATATTTTTTGATAACTCACTTAGGCATCTAGTATAAATTTAGTTCCCTTTCTGACATAGCTCAAATGATGATAGAGCCATTTGTATGAAGGGAAAACACCCACCCAGCCACCTTCTTTAAAAAGCTTACACCTTTTAAGTGCACTAGATTTGCTGATATTTATATTGACGTTTCCCACCTCGTTTCTGTGGATTTATAATACATTTTATTCTTAGTCTTAGACACTTTGGCAATGAGCACTGCAGAAAACAGAATTTGGATATCCATACAGGAAAAGAAAATGCAAAAGCACGGTATAATTTAAGACTAAATCTGAGCATCCTGGGGAACTTCTGATAGCTTTCATGCACAGACAACTGACACTTCCTCTCACAACTATTTATGGACCCCACAAGATAATATCCACAATCATTTCCGATATTGAAAAACAAGCTCTGAAGATTCTTTATCCTCCCAGATCAAGGCATATTCAATCTCAGAGATCCTCCAACCAGTTTAAATGCATTTTGCTGCTTTCACAGCATCTAGTTACCTAGTAAAATGTAATTTAGTAGCCTGAGCTGGAAGTTGGTCTGTAAGTCACATTTGTTTTCTGGAGTTGTTATTTTTGTATTCTAATGGGGAAATACCTCTTCCCAGCCCGAAAAAGAACCCAGCAACCCACTGGTTTTGTGTCTAGCTACAAGTAGGACATGCTTCTAAGCTTCCCACCCAGCTCTGGTGCCTGGAATGATCTTTCAGGCTGCAGGTACAGCTATTTTTAGCCTGTGACCCCACTCTACTCAGTGTATTAATACACCTATTCTCATTCCCATTGGTCTTACTGATTTCCCTTTACTGTGAAATACTGAGGTTATTTCCAAACCTGTCTTGCACCAAAAGTCTTGACTTTTCCCATTTGCACCTTCCTGTGACTGACATGCAAGTATGAAATATTAATTAAAACACAAACCCAAGAGATACAAACCCAGGAGATACACTGGACTAAACAAACAGAAAAGCAAAGCTCTCGCTATACAGCGGGGGTGGAGGGGGTTCTAAAGAAAAATATTAGAATAGGATGCATGCTAAGTTTATTTTCTAGCTCTTCCTCTCACTTGCACTGGATATTGCACTGGGAAGGGAATTTAGTATCACTGCAATCAGTTCTGCATTAAATGAGCCTTTTTTAAAGTGGTGATTGATAGCATGTACTTGCAACTGCATGGGACAGAGTGGACAACAACATGTATGGAATGGGCCTTGCCATCAAAAGTGGATAGAAACATTACTTACTGGGCTAAAGCTTTTGTAAAATAGATAAGCACATAGAAAATTCCTGCAGGCCCAGCTCACACTC
>NW_009925623.1:44036-47814 GCF_000696875.1 Nestor notabilis | reverse complement strand
GAGTTTGTTCAAGTGGATTTAGTCGGTCATAATTTATCAGTTGTAACTCATTCTTGTCCTCCCTCCCTTACATAAGAACTCACAAGATTTATTGAGGCTTGGACTGGAAGGTGAGCAGATGTTACTACTTTTCCAATGTTTTTTCCTACAGGCCTTCCTTTTTCAGATCATAGGAGAAATTGTTCTGTGAGAGGTCTCTAGAAGATGCTTTTATTTCCAGAACCTTTTGTTTTACTGTGGCAGCAGTAAACGTTGTGGAGTCCCAGGGAGAAAGGCAGGGCAATGCGAGGGCAGAGCGTGAACAGCACGTCGCGGGATGGAAGGGTACCAGCAGCAGGTTGGTGGCTGTTAGCAGCAGGGAGCCAGCTGGTGGCTGGAGCACAAGCATGACCTCAGTGGCAAGTGGACGTGGCAACAGTTTGTTAACACTCATCAGTTTGGATCGGCAAAAGGATACCTCACAGCACCTTGTCCAGCAGGAACATCAACTGGAAAAGTGCAAAAATGCTGCTGATGTCAAGGGAGATTGCTCACACATCAAGATTTATACAAGTGTTTAAGCACTTGCCTGGATTCTGACCTGGGACCATATTGAGGGTTTCCTACGTACTTAGTAAAATATGTATAGCCACGTACTTGACTGTGAGTGAGAAGACAGCTACGCCACAGAAGGCTAGTGAGCTGGCCGCTGAATGGTCATGCATGCAGGGTAGGAAACACTGAATACTTTAAATGGAAAACCATAGTAGGCAAATGTAGAAATCAGGGTGCCAAATGTCCACAGTTCAGCCAATTTTAGGTAGCCTAATGTTACATTTGTCACAAGCTGCACCCACAACCAGAATAGCTTGGTGGAGAATGAGGTAGTAGTCTGTTGCTGGAAAGAGGAGAGATGAGAGGCAAATCACGGGAACAAAAAAAGGCACCGGATGCTTGCACCTGGAGGTTCAGCTCATGGTAACCCTGGCCAACAGCAAAACAGTTTCTGAAGAGAATTAAATCCTAATCTGTCTGAAATAAATACAAAAGACAAAGCCATGCAGGCCGAGTTCACTGTACCTAACCCAAAACTTTCTCGGCTTCTACCTGCAATCTGTTAAATGCCAAGCTTCCCTGAAGAGTTAAACACTATCAAATATAATCAGATTTAACTGTTGTCCTTGGGCTGGTGTTGGAGGTTACTTTCAAGATCCCCCTTTTTTTCAGGAAAGAACACTTGTCAGGCCCAATGTGCAGTTGAAAACCTGCTATCGCAGTTGCAGAATCTCGTCATTCTTGAAACAACAGGAACATTCCAGGGGACTTTTTCTTGGTAATACAGATCACTCCTGCAGGAGGCCTCTAAGCTGAAATGCCATTGCTAGTTTAATTGCCTGTTTTAAGCCTGAATTTCACAGAACTCGCTCTGTTCTGGTTGTATCCCACCTGCTGGTATATTTTTGTTCCTAATCATGGGGAGACTTGCAGCACATTAACCTTCCAGAGGAAAAGTATTTCATCTTTCACTACTGCATCAGCAATAAGACTTGTGACTCACATAATGTCTCTATCAAAAAGAACTAAAAGTAGTGGTATGGATTTTAAAAGGTGGAATAACTGCAATAGAGTCACTATTGTTACCATCACAGGACATTTGCAGCAATAAACGTCACTTGAATGGGGAATGCTAATTGATTAATTATGATTAAATAAAGTTGTTCCAGTCCCTCATGCTATTGCACAGATTTGTCATCCACCTGCATTAAAACTGTCCTCAAATACCTATTCACAGCCCACAGCATGCTGCAGTCCCAACCAACAGTGGGATTTAGCCACAGACATCGGGATAACCACTCTGAGCTGTTCTCTGAGACATTACATGACCTGAGAGCAGATCCCTCCCTCCCCAAGAGCTGCGTGCAGGGAGCCCCTCGCACAGCACAGAGCCTGTGCAGGCTCAGTGCGGCTGCCCTGTGCAATGACTTCATCCTCAGCAAGTGAAGGTGACTGCAGCAGTCTTTAAAGCCCATTAAACTGCTGAGGCGATTCAGCACTTTTATTAAATGCGGTGTTTATTTTACTTATTTTTTTCCTTCATTTTCAGAGTTGCCAGTTATGTTTTTTTTTTCCTTTTTCAGTTGTCATTTTTATGTCTGCAATTCTTTACTGTGGTTAAAGAGACTGGAAGCTCAGATCCCTGGCCTCTCCCTGCTGTGCCTATGTCTGGCTGGCTGGCTATTTATAGTCTTTTCTCTCACTAAATTGCAGAAGTGTTGAGAGTTTTGCAACTACATTTTGGGGACAGAATCCTGAAGTGTTTACTGCCAGACACAACTAAAGCCAGTTAGAGAGATTTTTGCCTCATCAGGAGTATATATGAAAGTAAACAAGGTCTAAAATTATTTTTACCAAGTTCTAAGGCACCTTTGCTTCATTCTATTAAGCAGTGAATTTTCAGAGGAAAACACTTGCTGTTGTCATGATCTGTCAGAACAGTCACTAAACCCATGCCTGCCAGGCCAGGGGACATAATCCACAGGGTTTGCAGCTGTAGGTGGCACCTACATGGCCCTTTCCATACTGCTAAATAAAGAAAAAGCTTACAGTATAGGAGAAGCTGAGGATGCTCGGTAGTTAAAACTCTGTAATTCTGTATTATCCACATCACACCTCTCATTGTAAATGCTGTATCCATAATCAGAGTTTATTTTTATTAGCTCCACTTTGATATTATTCAAATCCAGAGGTATCTGAAGTTTTAAATAACAGAGAAGACAAATTGTGCTTTCTGAGAAAGGGAATTGGTACTCCTGCTTGAACAGATGTTAAGAATGTTTCTGAGTGTGCTAGACTCATTTACGAGTCTTTTTCACACATTTGAATCTTGGGGACATCAGCAGTTTGTTCAATATTTTCAGCCTCCATCCTAAATGCCACACTGGGAAAATGAGAGGAGGAAAAAAATGGAACGGGAGAAAAAGAAAAAAAGGGAAAACCACACACAGAGAGCTAGTTTTCCATCAGTGTGAGAAACAGTGTAAGCAAAAATCATGGCAAAATAGGCAAGGCAAGGAGGGCACAGCCAGACAGTTGGCAAGATAGAATCAGGCTAGAAAAATAGTGCAAGACGATTTTAACATACAGCTGAAACTAGTCACCTTCTGGGCTGTAATCCTGGGGCGAGTTTGCAAACATAAGGTTCTCCCTTCTGGGGGGGAATTGAACTGACACAGGCTCAGCACCAGTGAGACTGTCTCTGTGGTCTCTGCAGACATGATGTCAAAAGCAGCCTAAACAAGCAGCACTCTGGAGCTCTGATTCTCCTTTCTCCTGGCATATTTTAGTCACCTTTAGAGATGCACTAAGACAGCAGGAACAGAAAGCATCCTTTTATACTGAGTTCATACAGTGCACAGGAGCATGGGGCTTAGCTGTATTTTGTACACTGGGTGATACAAAAAATGTACTTAATGACAGCGCACCAGTTTTGAATCAAAAGAATGATGGGTCCTGGCAGGCGATGAAACTCAGTCACTTCAGTCTCTCCAAAGCACACTGATAGGCACATCTCTTGGAATGGGCTAGCTGAGCAATAAAGAGGTTTCCCTCTTGTTAAAAATGCTGAAAGGGAAGAAGAGAGGTCTCTATGGAGACTATGGTTTTGCAAGACTTAGTTGCTTTCCTGTTCTGCTTTTCTTCTGTCCTTTAGTGATGCAAGTAGTTAGACTTGTAAAAGGTTTAATATTAGCAGTTATTATGGAATTCCTCATCAGATTTATCAGATCCCCAAAGACCTGCT
>NW_009925623.1:35223-43933 GCF_000696875.1 Nestor notabilis | reverse complement strand
GAAAGAACATTTCTCTGGGAATCAGAAAACCCTATTACTAGTCCTAGGCAGCTATTGACCTGCCATAGAGTTTTGAAAAAGTCACTTCTCTTATGGAATCATAGAACCCCATCTTGGAAAGGAGCTCAAGGATCATCTGGTCCAACCTTTCCTGGCAAAGCACAACCTAGACTGGATGTCCCAGCACCCTGTCCAGCCTAATCTTAAGTGTCCAACGTTGGAGAAGATGATGTTACAGTACCAGGCTTTTTATCCGACTCATCCTTGCTTTGTTTTCCTTCTCATATCTGGTGTGTCTTGTTTCTAGAATGAAGTCCCCTGGGGCAAGTATTTCTGCACCCATGTTCCTCTAGAAATGATAGTTCAACTTTGCTTCTGTATCGAGTGAATGAACAATGATTTTTGTCAAGCATCATTCTTCTCTTTCATATATTCTGATATCAGGTATAAAATCTTCTAATTTATGCTAGAAGTCTAATAGAAGTTTCCTGCCATTGCTAATTTCAGAAGGCTGAAGCTGGTGCACACAAGTGAAGGGACACTATCTGATAATTTACTCTCCCTCCTACACTGACAAAATATAACACCAGTTTTATTTGTGTGTGATTTCCTGTTTTCAGCTGGAAGCATTTCACCAATTATAAAACACACACCCCAAAAAACTCCAACAAACATTTCTGTTTGGGTAGGAGGTTTCTTGTCCCTGGTGATTTTCCATCACACTTAGAAGGCCAGCCCCCAAGTGGTGTATTATCAGTGATGAGGCAGACACAGTGGTTGTGGATAATGGGGCCAATTTTGCTCTCAGGCAACCCCAGTGACTTCATTGTCTGGTCTATCTGATGACAGGGTATATGCTGGTGGAATGACTCATCAAGAAAAAAAAAGAAATAGGAAAAAGAAGCAAAGACAGCCAAGTAAAGGCACAAGGCTGTCTCCTAAGGAGAATGTTAATAACAAGACAGCAAGAGAGCTTCAAAAGGCAGCAAGGAGCCAGAAACCTCTGCAGAGTGGGGTTCAGCAAATAGCTATGGTGCTATCTGTGATCCTCAGTGTGGAGCCAGGGGGGGGTTTGGTTTGGTTTTGTGGCATTTTTTTGCATTGGGAGGAAGAGGGGGAGGGGGCTTCTCTTTCAGTAAAGGCAGTCTCTTTGTTGCTCCCAAATCACCAGTTTCTCCTCTTTCATCTGAGCACAGAGACTGAGAAAGGGGACTTGAAGTTAGCTCTCCTTTTGCGTATGCTGACTTGGAGCAGTAGCCACTCTTCATAATCACTGCATTCGTTAGATAGAGGCTTTAAAAAACGTTGCTTTGGCATGTAAGTATTATATTATTACTTCATTCTCAGAAACACAGAAGACCCCAAGCAAGGTCAGGATTCCTCATGGAATGCACTGTACAAGCCCCTGCTGAGAAAGAGTCCCAGTTCTTACAGCATTTAAATAGATACATCAATCAAAGGGAGAGGAGTAAAATGGCTGACAGCCAAATTAGATGAGCAAGACATTTAAATTCCCAGTGCTCCAAGTATGCTGCCCAGTGCACTTGGTTCTGGCTCCTCTCCTTCTGCAGAGATACATGGCAACCTGGTGGGAGGAGCAGCCCAATATACACTATTCTGCCTGTTTCTGAAAACACTTTAAAATGTTCAGCTGAGAGTTGTCTGGTCATTGGAATCATCAGAGAACTTGGGGAGAAAAGCTGCAATATTTGTCCCTGTGACTGGCAAAAAATTTTGCAAGTCTTATATTTTCTCAGCTCATCCCACTGCATCTATTTACTCAGCTTATGAAGATTTGAAGGAACATGAGTAAAGGACCGGAAAATTAGACTGAAAAAGAATCAGAGCAATTAAGTGACTGGAGAGTCAACACCACAAGAAACAAAACATACATTAAAAGAAAAGAAAAAATGTCATTGGTGTGTTTGGGCTGAAACGATTTCAGCTTCTGAAAAATGTTCCCAAGCTAAAAATTCATAACATCATCTCAAGCCCACTTAAAATTTTTACAGCACCTTTATAAAATCCTTAATATAAAGGATTTGGATGGGATTAGAAATCAGAACATAGACAACACTGTTTAGGGATCAATGGAAAACGCAGAGTCTCGAAGTACTTGAGAAGTCATGCTCTAATGTACTAGATGCTTGAGAACATACTGCTGGTATTCTGGAGTTAGCTAGATAATGTTCTGATTGTGGCTTGAAGTCAGTAATAACAAGCCATATGTTCACTTTTTCTGAAAAATTATTCTTTATTAATTCTATCAATAGTTACCGTATGAATTCTAAGGCAAAAAGCATATAATCTGTTCCTATGGCATTTGAGTAAATTCTTATTTAAAGGTCAGGTAATACTATAAGGTCTCTTCAGGATATTTCTTACTATGAATCTATTGGGTTCACCTCCACACTTTATTCCCTTTATTATTTTATACACCAGTAATAGATGCACAAATCTGCCTTGATTTCACTTGTATGAAGAGTTGCTTCTACAGAATCCTGCTCACAAAGGAGAAAAAATAATCCTCAAGACTGTCATCTCCTGCCAACCCAAAACCTTATCACTTGGTTTTAATGGAATATCTCAATTAATGAAGCTGAAAGTCCACTTGCCATCACCTTGGCTTTCAAATGCAGTTAGGAATCATCCTAAAGGAAGAGGATCTATCACATCATCTGAGAAGCCAAGCACCTGAGTTTGATTTAGTAATGCTGCTATCTTAAGCGGGAAGGTTGTATGCCGTCCCTACAGACATAAAATCATGATAGTCCATGCAGAAGACTTTTCTACATCTCCTCCCTAACTATCAGTTTATGAGGAGAGAGTTCCTAGCTAGAGTGGTTTGACATACTTTATCTCATCCTCAAACCAGAACTCTACTACAGTTAACTAGATTCAATTTGAAGCTCAGCTCCTTAATTTAGAAAGAAATAGCAAATGAAAAGGCAGCACTCTGTGATAATCTCTCTAATCACCAAGGACACTCACAGTTTGAAAAATCCTACCCAAATTAATGATCCATGTAGGACAGAAACCTAATGTTCTGAATGCTGTATAAGGCAATGCTTAACAAATAATAATAGTTATTACTAAGTCTTATGCACCACTGCACATTCTAATACTGCCTTAAAGTGAAAAGGACAAGATGATGTGATAAGAAAAGCTGTTCCCAAGCTATTGCCCTCTCTAATGGAATCCCCGAAATCCAGGAATATCAAACCAAAATTTGTTGTGGGGGCATTTCCTATTTGTTCCTCACTAAATTAATCTAAAATTGGTTTCAGTTAAGTAATCCCTGACATAAATCTGGTTCACACAGTAGACCATGTGCAAAGTAAGACTGCATCCATTTTCACATTTCAGATACCCCAAATCCTCAAGGACAAGGGTAGTGAGACAACATGAGGGAGCTACAGTTTTGCTCATTAGCTAGTCCCTGATTACATTATAATCCTCACATTATTTCTGCAAACATAAGTTGATTTTGCTAAGAAGGTATCTAATTATTGCATGTTACAGTATAACCAACATTACAGGAGCTCATGAACAGGCAGAGCACTCACGATGAAAAATGAGGATGTATAGCTAGACATGAGAATTTGTAGACTCGCTTTCCAAGCTGGTGGCTACTGGAAATGGCCGATTCCTCAAGAGGAGGGGGAGGAGGAGGAAGAAGACCAGAGCCTTTTGGATGAAGACTTAAAAGAATTCAGGAAGAAGTAGCTCCTTCCTCCTTTCCAGATGGAAAAAAAACCCCTGCTCTAAGTACCACAGCTACATTTCAAATGAAGGAATTGGGACAAAGATTTTCATTAAGAGCCACTGTGCCAGGAAGAGTGATCTGCTAATCAGCTGTTTAAAGATTCCCTGTTTGCAAACATTAGAAAATACACCACTGTAAATCCAGTTGGGATATCTACACAAATTCAGTCTTTAGGACTTCTCCCCACCTCATTTGTAGTAGAAACAGAATTGCACAAGTGTCCTTTAATTAGAAGGCACTAAAGATTAAAGATGCGATGTAGTAAAACATACACAGCAAGAAGGCAGTGTTTTACCTCTAATAAAACACACAGAAAGAGGGTAGAAAATAGTCACATTTAACCCCAATTTGTCAAGTAGAAAACACAAAAAATCAAGTCACAGATTAAGTGATCTGCTCAGAGTTGCCTTGAAACCAATGATATCCTTTGTCATCCCTGAATATCTGAGGCAGGTGATGGTCTTTGCACTCTAACTTTATCCCCACAGTGCCCATGTCATTGGGTCTGCCTCTCTCTAGCAAAGGGAAAAATCTATCTTGAAAATTAATTTGAAATTGTATCCCAGACATCCCTTAATAAACAGGGCAGGTGGCAGGTAGAGCATCATTCAGTACACTGTAAAAACTGTTAACTATAAGTTACCAACACACAAAAGGTCATTATTTATAGGACAGCAAAGAAATTTTATTCTGCCTTTGTGAAAAAATTCAAATCCTCTCAAAGTATTCAGGATAGATCAAAACCAAATGCATCTGTTCCATCAGCACAGACATTTGGTTACTGAACTATCGGGTACCTTTTAATAGAAAGCAGATTGCCAGTCTATTGCAAAATCTGTATTAACTACATGTAAGACTGTCAGAGACATTCGGTGATTTAGTTTCTGAGAGTGAACATCTTACATGGTTCTGAGTACCATGGTGTATTTTGGTTTGTGGATCCAACAGACTCAGGTATTTAGCACCGCTTACACACAGTCATAGATGGACAGGCAGGAGTGGGCAACAACTGGGTGCAACCTCACAGCAGCTGCAGGGGACCGGAGTGATGGTGCAGGACACATCACCCTGCAGAATGACAACGATGATAACAAGTGGTGAGTGTGAGTGGTGGGGATGGAAATCCGAACAGCCATGCGTTTGGCAGCTCACAGTACCAGGGTGCAGATTAGCTTCAAGGTCAAATAAACATCATAAAACATTGCTTAAGCTGTCAATTAACGAACAAACAAGCTCATCATAATTATACAAGATAATTGTTATCTGCTGGGTGTTAATTAGATACATTTTATCAGAGCTGCTGTCACTGAATGGGGAGTAAAACTGGTCAAAGATATCTTTTAATTGTAATGATTTCATAACTAGCTTTTTCTTCCTTCAGATGAGACTAACATCTTCTTTTTCCTTATTACCCTACTGTGTAACTAAACCTACCAAAGAAAAGCATGTGGAAAGATCTAAAAATAAAAATGGTAAGAGATATTTTAACTTTTAAGTAGAAATTAAAAAATACACTTTTCCCTAATACAGTTTCAAAAAATAGTGTCCCATTTTATTAACTTTAAATTAAATGGAAATTTCAACCCACTCTAAATGATAAATAAGGACCAAAAGATTAGCATGTAGTTATTAAGTAGTGCAGTGGTAGATCTGGTCCATTATCTAAGGCAAATACTTTCCTGAAGGGTTGCTCACTACATGAGGTGGACTTTGGATAAGGTCCTGAATGCAAATGACAAAGACAGGACAGCCCGAGAGTCCCGTAGCGTAAAGTGTGCAGCCACCTCATATTCACTCCTCACCCTGAGAACAAGGATGTGAAACCATTTGAGACACACAAGGACAGAGTAAATGCTGTAAAACATACACCGTAGCCCTGTAAAAAGTCCGTTTAATGAAGTATCATGCTGAAATAGAAACAAAGGGAGAAAGAGAGGAAGAACATTCCACTGTCACACGCTTGCCTCCTCCCATTCCACCTCTATTACAGCAAGCCTCTCTCTGTACTAATTCCTTTCCATCCTCAGAATGCACTGTTTATCTGTCCAGGTAACAGTTGTCTTAATGTATCACTTTCTGTCAGGAAAAGATAAATGCCCAATATTTATTCAATCAATAGAAATATCTAAACTTTCAGCCTTCAGGGCAGGGACCTTTTACTCTCTATTTGTACATCACCAAACACATAACAGGAACTTCCTGACACTGCATGGAACAGCAGCAATAAAAACCATGGTTAGTACACCTGCAGAAATACTAAATTGCAAGCTTCATTTACATTCAGGATTTATTCATTATGAAGATAACCAACATTTATTTCATAAGATACAGAGCTTGGTATAATTTGTAGTGGGTTTAGCACAGAATGAAAATACCAAAATTTTTGGAGGAGAACAGTGGCACAAAGGTTTACCACACACAGCCTAAAGTAGTGTGAGAAAGGAACTGACTTCAGCTTGAATAATAGTCATTAAATCAAAACACTGGAAAATGCATTCCTTGTAAGAACATAGCCACTGGAAGTTTGCCCAGTCCCAAACAAAGAGTAGCAGTTCACAGCTGTAGGGGACATACTGTGGGTATACGCTAAGCTAAGGTTTAAAATATACTTGTGGTCTGCAGCAAACTTGGGGATTCCAGTGGCTGTTGGGAAAAGACATTTCAGGTTGCATTCATCCCTGTGCTTGACAATAGTATTTCTCTGGATTCCTTTTACCATCTCTGCTCAAGTTACTGGAACAGTTGCATGTTAAGCATTATACAGGAAAAAAATAAGAATTAAGAACTTCCAGAGTTACATATGCATGAAACAGTAAATCCACTCACAGACTATTTCAAGCAATAGGGAGTATTTTCATGGCAAAAACTGTTGTGGACATATTCCAAGAAGTATTCTCCAGTATAATGACAAAGTTCAACGTGACTCGTGTGCAGGTAATTGATACTATTAACACAAACAGAAAATTTGAGGTCATTACTGGCAAGCAGTATAAAAATCAGGTTTGTTTTCTATGAACACTGAAAAGGAATTACAAGAAAGGCAAACTGAACAAAGATCAAGTTAAATAATTAATACATACATGTGTATTTAATATTCATCTAACAACGCCTCATTCATAGCTTATGCAACCCAAATGGATTAAAGGTTGAAGACATTTCCTCTTGTTTTACAAGTTAAAGTTATAATACAGTGTCCCTTTTTCCTTCCTTCCTACATTAGTCTGTGTTACTGGTTAGCAGCAGATACAGCTGATAGTTAGGTGAAGAGCTTCCATATCTATGGAGTTAAGTGAGCTCAGAAAAAAATGGATAAGGACTTGGAGTAGACACTACAAATCCTTTGAGCTGTGCAGACCCAAAACTTAAGTGAAGTGAATGGTATGATCCAAAGAGTACTGAGAGCAATGGGAACCTTTCTCTTGCTGATATTGAGAGGTTTTGCACCAGCAAAATGAGCAGCAGTCAGACATTCAGATTACAAAAATAATCTAGAAAGCAGGCAGCAGAGGAGGGAATAGAAATAACAGCCAGCAGAGCCTGTTAACTTTTCAGATTCTTTAGAAGCTTGGTCTAAGACAGAAGATTTGTTCCTGTGCACTTGGGCTTCTTGCCAAAGGAGCTTTTCAAAGAGACATTTGAGATAAGAGGAGGCAGGCATCTATCACAAGTCACCTTTATCAGTTCTAGGATGCATGATTGCTAACAAGACTGAACACATTCATTTACACAAGATGCCACCAGGAACCGTGGAAGTCAAAGCAGCATTCATTGACACTTCTGCCTCCCCTCCTCTGACCTGGGAACTCTGCTTTTGGTGATCCAGTCTTCCAAGAGAGTGATACTTAAAAATGCCCTTTACGTTTCTAAATTAGCACATCTGTGACCTGGAATTCAAACATGAATTTCCATTACCTGTTGCCTTTCAGTGACACAAGTGCACAAATACAGAAGAAAGGTACATGCCTGAGAGATACAAGATTCTGGCCTGCTCTAGTAAAAAGAGCAAAACGTTTGACTGTACTACTCATCCCCAGAAACGAGAGTTTTGTGAAGAAACATCTAAACAGAAGTTATCCACACACAGAGACAACCAGGGAAACAACAGAGCTGCCACCAACTAAGACTGGAGAACTGGAGCACCTCCCGTATGAAGATAGGCTGAGAAAGTTGGGGCTGTTCAGCCTGGAGAAGAGAAGCTGCGTGGAGACCTCAGAGCAGCCTTCCAGTGTCTGAAGGGGGCCTACAAGGATGCTGGGGAGGGACTCTTCATTAGGGACTGTAGTGGTAGGACAAGGGGTGATGGCTTTAAACTTAAACAGGGGAAGTTTAGATTAGATCTAAGGAAGAAATTTTTCACAGTGAGGGTGGTGAGGCACTGGAATGGGTTGCCCAAGGAAGTTGTGAATGCTCCAACCCTGGCAGTGTTCAAGGCCAGGCTGGACAGAGCCTTGGGCCACATAATTTAGTGTGTGGCATCCCTGCTGATGGCAGGGGGGTTGGAACCAGATGATCTTAAGGTCCTTTCCAACCCTAACTATTCTATGATTCTAAGACAATCAGGTGCAAGTATCTGTCTACTGGAGACAACAGTTTGGGCAGGGAGATCCAAACTTTCATAGCTTCATTCCAGAAGGCATTTGTATGAGAACAGCCAAGGGGTATAACTGAGTATCCTGGACAGCAGCATTTCTCACCCTGTCTGATAAGATTGTGTCAGTATGTGCATGTGTGTTACAATAAATGCATTTTATGTTGGTTATTTAGCAGCAATGAACAGCTCATCTCTGTTCAAATCCCACATTAGAATGAGACTCAAAGTCCCCTAAAATAAGCAGCTTGAGAAATTCACACTGAAGTATCTGAAAAACACCCGCAGTCATGCCTTGACAGACAGGAGCTGACAGGCAGAACTCTTGCCTCTGAGGGCTGCTCACTGCTGAGGGT
>NW_009925623.1:8586-35189 GCF_000696875.1 Nestor notabilis | reverse complement strand
CTTGTGTGCTGTTTCCTGCACACCCACGCCGTACAGACACCGGGCCCTAACAGCCATCAGCTCACCCACTTCCATTGCCATATGTAGGGCAAGCAGGGGAGTTTGCTTTCCTATCTGGAACAATTCAGATTTTGTTTGCTTTTGTCTCCAAAGGCAGAGATATGCTACCAAAGGGCATATTTTTTAGAACTCTCTCACTGTGCATGCTAAGCAATGCATATACCTTTCTACCAGCTCCCATAAGGACAATATCATTCTCATGCTCCAGTACCTAGCAATCAAAATAAACTCAAATTATAGAATCATAGAACAGTTTGGGCTGGAAAGGACCTTAAGATCATCTAGTTCCAACCCCCTGCCATGGAGGGTACACCTTCCACTAGACCAGGTTGATCGAAGCCTGGTCCAACCTGTCCTTGAACACTGCCAGGGACTGATTTAATTGTAAATCAGTATTTTTATCCTGTGATTTCCTTTCACTTCATATTTTACAGTAAAAGCATGGAAGGATGCAACCTTTCAGCTTTAAATGACTGGAGTACAAAAGATCAACAGGCAGAAGAAAACTAGGATGGGCAGGTGGATTTACAAAGCAAATGGGTCATTCCAGTTCTTTTCTTCCTTCTCAACAAGCTCAAGCAAAGCCACCTCAAAGATAATGGAGTGGAGATCTTGAGCGTTTCATACACAATGTGTGTTTCCTAGATGGTGAACATAACTCACAACTGGCTTAACTTCTTCAAAGGGGCAACATAAGGCTTATCTTTGTCTTCTGAAAGTTGTGTTGTTGCATACTAAGTTTTACATCTACCATTTTACTCCACCTATGCAACACTTGATTTTTTTTTTCCCATTGGATGTTTTATATAACACCTACCTCATGCCACACTAATTATAATTTCATTCACACCATTGCCTTCATATTCAGTCATCATTGGTGGCTATTAATGATGATACCAGTTTAATTGCCGTTGCTCTTGAATGCTACTGAAAGGTTCCCCATGCAGCACTTGCTGCAGGAAGATAGCAGTGACCTGCAGAATGACTGCCTGATCAGAAGGTGACTAAAACAGTCTTCTGGTGTCCTAGTTAAATTAGAGGTTTCTTCTCTGATGGTTTCAAGTCCCAGGAAGGACTCTGCAGGAAATAACCCCAGAATTTTATCCAAGTTACTAGCACTGTGATGCAATGAACACATTCTCACAGAATCACTGACCACACAAGTTACATCGTTGCCATCTCATGAAAACCATGTGTGTTACATTCTAGAAGGAACACCCTGTCCACACTGTATAAAAAGCACCTGCCAAGTCATTTAAATGTATTTTTCTGTAGCTTTGTTAAGCTTACAGATTTAATTGAACATTTGTACAAGAGAGAAGAATTGAGTGCACTGTACAATAGATATTGTTTAGTCTGGTACACTGATTGATGCTCAAGTGGGATAAAAATCTACATTTTGTCTTCTCTATTAGAGCTTCCTGAATACTGCCAAGAACTACTTCTTGGAATAAAAATGAACATTTGTTCTCATGTTTGTAGTTCTTTTTATTCTTTTCACTAACAAATCATCTGAGTACTTTATTTTATTTAAATTTTTGTTCTATTTTTAGGAATATTGACAGAAAATTCAAATCATGTAAATATTTCTCCAACTCTTCTCCTCATTATATTTGCTTTGGGAATGATTTGTCGTATTGTCTTTATGACTCTTTCTCCATTTCTTCATAAAAGCTACAATTAAGCAGGCATAGAATAATGAAAAAGCAAAAAAAAACCAAACCAAAACCCCCCATATGGCTAAGATAGCTGACTAAACATCAGAAAAGAGGTAAATGTGAAGGACTTCTGACCAACCCAGTGATATATTTGCATGAAGCATTTGCCAAATAAGACAGCAGAGGAAAAACTAAGAAAATTCAGTTGTGGGAAATCCAAAAGCAGAAAGGGATAAAGCTTTTGAGTAAAGCATTTAATATATCCAGTTCATCCAGTACTGCTCCCTCTTCCTTACCCAGAACCAAGGCCCATTCAGATATTCTGAATATGAAACGTCCCTTACAGTTATTTGGAACTAGTCTGCAGAAGCCTAAGGAGTGTAAAACATTTTGCATACTAAATGCTTGCTTTTTTCAAGGTTTCTCCTTTGTCTGCTAAAAACATTATCAAAAACAATTTCAATGGTGGCACATGGGCATGTATATAATTGGCATGCAGAAGGTAAGTCAAAGCAGGCAGAAAACTCCACACCTCTCCCCTGTCAGATCAGTAGTCCCAGGAGTACAAATGTGCAGTGTGTAGAATCTATAGAGGACATCTGTATGTCAAATTGTGTCCTGCAAATAATTTTTCCTCTCTCCAAAGCATAAAATGTCTGCCCCAAAACATAATGCAGAATACACAGTTTAAATAAATGGATTTATAAATAGAAGTATAAAATTTTTGTGATGGAAAGAAAGGAAAAACAAAAAGGATCAAAAAGACTATTTTTTAGAATTATCCTAAAAACCTGCCACCGAGACAGTACTAAATGCAAACTTTGTATTTGCACTGAGAAACAGATAAGTAACCTGCTCAGCATTAGCACACGTACTGTGGAATGTGGAATTTAACAGGATATAACTGTAAAAAGGGTAAGTCATTTTAAGTCTATAGAGGAGTTCTTCTGGTTCATAGTCTGGAGGCAAAGCAATGCATGTGAGGTTTAAAAAGATTCACATTCCTCCCCTACACTCTCCCATAGGCTGTTGTTTGCCTAGGAAGGAGAAATAACAAGCCTGTGTGTGCTGCTACAAACCTGAGAGACTGTAAAGATTAATTCATTAATTTTCTAAATCCAACCCCCAAGAAAATATCTAAATAATATAGCAACAACTTTTGGAGGTCCCATTGCTTTAGAGATGGATTCAAGGTGCAAAACCTGCATTAGAGTCATCATTTCCAAAAAGCACATCTGAGGCATGCAGAGCTTTGGGCCTGCTTTAGGGTGTCCCAGTTGTGAACCCTGCCAAATTTAAGCCAGCTCCTCCACCGGCATATCAGTTCCTCTGAACTATGTACCCTTATTCTGACAAATAATGTGTCAGTAGGTATGTTCTCCATCATAACCAAGCATTTTTAGAGAGATAAAGGCAGATTTCATCTTAGAGTTTTGTGCAAACTCATGACTTAAGCTTTGTCCTGAGTCAGTCGAGGTTTGTCCAAAAGCATAAAAGATGTTTTCTGGATCATAGCCAAACATCCTTCCCATGGGAGAGATAAAAAAGGGGGTTCTCATCACTTGCTGGGGTGAATTACAAGAACTATGTGACTAGATGAGGCAATTTCTTCTGAAGACGATCCACTTTCTCCATTCCTCCTGAAGGAATAAAGACATGCGAGAGCATATTTCTTTGTGCTGCTTCCAAATAGTGGAAATTTATCATCATAATTAAAGAAACAAATTGCCAAAAATCAAATATTATTTGCAGATGGATTCCTCTGTCTTCTGTGAGTATTTTCTGTTTACATTTCAAATGAGTGGAAAAATAAGATTATACTTTTGAAAAAGCCCCAGGCCAACTATTAGGAGAGATAGTAGAGCTCTGAACTTTCTCCTGCAAAACACACCTGAAAGACTTTCTAATTTCTCAGCATGCTGACATTATCTAAATTCCTGTCTTACTGAAATATAGCCAAAGCTGAAGCTCTAGCCTCCAGAAAATAAACTCTTGTTTAATAATGTGATGGGTAACTGTATCGAGGAAATGTCACAAAATGAATCTGAGAGAAATTAAACAAAACTGATTTCCTTTCTTATGTCAGATGCCTCTAATTTTGGCAGTTAAGGGTAACACAGGTAAAAAAGAACACACTTAGAAATGAAAACATCTGTTTAGCAACAGAGCTATAAAGAAAAATTAGCACATTTCCAATTTCCAAATCTGTAACAGAATCTAACAACATATGACCTGGAAACTCTAGCTACACTGTACATAAGTCTCTCATTGGCTTCAGACAGAAGCCAATACTACTCTTTATTTACAATGTTGACTATTGTTTAGAGTACGAGTGCAGGAGGGCTGTGCACCAGAGGATGCTAGAGGTTGTATTCATCCATCTTGTACAATGCTAGATGTTCTTGCCACTCCTTGACTTTCAGAAAATGGTTTCCTACAAACCATCTGCTAAAAGAAGAGAATGTCAGGATAGAAGATTAACTGGCACCAACACCAAATGTGTGGAGTTACAGATCACAAAAGCCATTAAAATAATGGTAGACATGGTTCTTCATTAATGGGAGATGTAGAGAATTGGCAGCCAAGACTTAACACGGGCTGTTGATAAACAGCCTTCTAAAATAAAAGAGATTAACATAATATATGGGGAAAACACAAGCATTTAATATGAACGAAGGGTAACTTGGGGTCAGAGCAAAACCTGGATAATTGTGAGACTGTAGCCTTTTTCTCCATGATAACCAAATTTCTCCTGCTTCCTGCTCACTTCCTTATGTACCTGGCTCCCCCTTTGAATTTCCCCTCAGCAGAGCCGCACGCTCTTTTGTGGGGTGCTCTCCAGTGCAGGGTTACACAGATTTTCAGCAGAGCTGCACACCACAAGAGCACCAGAGGCAGGATTTGCAGGCTACTGCCTGAGCCTGTCACCTTTTACAGATGAGCTACCCAGCTGACTGAGCAGACACTGCCTGAAATAGGGAAACAGTTATCTTTGCACCTGGCTGAGTCCTTTAGATCTTACTAAGAGATAGTTGACCAACCACGGAAATAAGCCCAACAGTGACCAAGAATATTTAAGAAATTAAATATAAAATTTGCCAAAGTCTTGTGGATAAAGGTGATTTTATTTTTTTTTTTTTTTTTTTTTGCCAGATCCTTTCTGGGTATTATAAGGGTGCCTACTCATGTGCCATTCCAACCTCACTACTTACTCTGGACCGGGGCTTCATTTCTTTATAGCACCAGATTGCTGCTCTGATTGCAACGTCACAGACCCTTGTGAGAAAGCCACACTTAGCAATATATTTTGGGTGGGGGTGAAAAAAACCAACCCTGTCGAATGGAAAGATAAGCAGGAACTAAAAGAAAATACTTATCCACTGAAACAAACAAGGGCAAAAAAAGATCTCTCAGCCAAGCTTTACCCCTCTAGAGATGAAAAGAATGTGCTGTTTGTATTATTTAGTACATTGCAATTGCCCATTTTCTGAAGAATAATACGATTTCAAGCCTTTTCCCCACTCACTGCTTTCCTGTAATCTCTTTTTCTGAGCTTCCATTCCTAATGCCTCTCTGGGAGCATATAGGTGATGCTGAATGCTAATGAGATAATATCTACTGCAGCCCTGGACCGACAGGACGGGATTTCATCCCTTCAGAAGCAGCCATCTGACAGGCACTTCATCAGGCACTGTATGATTCTTGTTGTCCAGCCACTGGTGACTCTTCCAGTGGGCAGCCTAGACGCAGAATACCCAGAGCTGTAGGTAAGTACAGCTTCATAAGTACCTTCATAAGGTACTTCATAAATACCTTAAACATAATCATGGATGTGATGAGGAAGCTACAGAGTAACAGAATAGTAGAACAGCAACAGCAAATGAGAGAACAGTTTTTCCAGCAGATTACCTAAAGAGGGGTGGGGGGAAAGATCTCTAAAGTAGCATCAGCTTTCTCTTCTAAACAAATCACAGCAAGGTGCTTTGCTCTCCCATAGCACTCTCCCTCTGGTAGGTGACTTAAAACCCATAAAGTTCTCACAACTGTCTTCAAAAAACAAAGTATCACCTTCTTCACACGGATGAAGAAAACAAGGGGCAAAGAATCATGTCCTCAGGATTGTACAGAATAGAACAAAGACTAAAGAAAAACACCCAGAGCATGCTTCTTCAGCACTGGAGGAGTTCTTGGAAGCATGAGATAGTTCCACATATTATGATCATGGGGCATCACATGGGGTAAAGGAGAGGATGGGAAAGGCTCACTGCTTCCCACAGAAAACCCCACAGTAATAAGCCTGGGGAAGGAGTTTTCCCAGAAGACTTCTTCCCACATCACTTATTTGAGAGGGTGGGACGTCAAACCTCAAAATATGCAGCTTAACCTGACATACTTGTTTTTGCACAGTAAGTCTCAGACAGACAAGGCAGCTGCCTGCTAAAGGCATCCTTTTACTGCCATGCAATTCCAGAAGTTTATTTGAAGGGTTTTCTTAGCCAACTATCTCCATACCAATCTTCCAGTGTCTTGTTATGGGAGGCGAATTAGGGGAAGGGAGCTTTCCAAAGGGAGAAAGAAACCCCTAAGGCCTGATTAGTGGAAGACATTGTACACCCCATGGGGTTTCTTCCTCTGTGGGAAGAGTGGAATGCAGTCTGCTTTGTGCACCAAAACTAGACTCCTGAGGGCCAGGTAATCTAGAGTGTTTATTTGATAATTGACACTATCTGACACCCTGTTCCAGTAGATAGATCACTGACTGACTGTGCCTCAGTTTCCTCCTCAATGAGCTGCTTCACTGCTGTGAAGCAACATAAGAATGGAAATAGTAGAGCTCACGCAGAACAGAAAAGCATTATTCACTTTCTGAACTTTCTGTACAGCAGTTCTGCAGTTGCCCCAGGTAGGTCGCAAAATGCCCGTTTCTCAGAGCACTTGAAATGAGGAGATTCCTCATTTCTTCCTTGAGTAATGACACCAATAAACGCTACACCACTATGTACTAAATCAGCATAAACCTTCACAGCTCATATGTCTTGAAAGTGTTTATTGAACTTGTTTTGAACTGGACTGCAGCACCCTTGTGGAAAAGGAGGGAGGAAGAAGAGGCAGAGAGACCAAACAAATCCCAACTTACTCTAACAAATAACTGCTCTAATCTCATAAAGATGGAAAATTTCTGGAGAGACTTGTTTTCTGGCTCCTCATTGGGAGACTTCTTGGCTCCCAATAAAAGCCAGAAACTTTGAGAGAAGGGAGTTTTTCATATGAAGGCATGATTTTTAGATGCCCAGCCAAGTGCAGAAGAGAAGCAAGGCAACTTTAGCCTTCAGAGAAATAACCTTCAAATCACAATTTGACAAACAATATCAGAAACTATCAGAGAAGCAAGCGATCTAGCTGACTGCAGTGTTTTCATTCCCTTCTCAGCAGTGTGACCTCATCACAGTCGCACTCACACAGAATCCTATTACTGCTGCCTCAGCTGCAGAGCTGCAAGACAAAGGAAGGTTACAGACATCACTCCCCTCTGTGCCTTGCTAATCAATAGTTTTTATCTAATTTCTTTGCTTCAAGATACAGGAAAACAAGGTGCTGCATTTGAAATGGAAGGCTGGGAATAAGTGAGCTTTGTGGGAATCAATATAAAATAGAACAGCTGACAATGTCATCCTGCCCAAAACACTATGAAGACAGATTTGAAGTTCCTCTAATTATCTAGATGTTTGTATTTTTAAACACTGACTTAGTGTCTGCAGAAAAATTGGCTTTATTCAATAGCTATTGTGGTTTCAGAACTTTTTGCACTACTGGTTAGTCTGCTCCATTTCCTTGTACTTCTAGTCTGGATTGAAGTTTCCTTTTTGGTGTCAATTTAGGACTCAGCATGAAGTGGCTCTGCTAGCTTGCTGCATTTAGGTAGGTAATCTACACATGGCAACATAATGGGCTGAACCCTGACTAGCAGGGATCAGCACAGCCCAGTTGATGGACAGCTGTTGCAGTGGACATACTTCTTTTCATTCATTTAAATGCTGGTTAACTTTTAACAACCTCACATTATCCAATTTCCTCAAGTTGGCTAATAAGAAACATGAAAGCCCAGCACTACTTAAACTAGAACCAGCAAGGTTAAGAAACCTCCTAGTAGTCAAAGAAGGAGCTCACAGACACCTTAGAGGAGGCCAAGAAGTCAGAGTTAAGAGATGTAGAATCATCTTCAGCTATATTCCATTGTGAAATAGAAGTGTCAATATTAAGCATACTCTGTCTCTTCCCAACACTGAAAGGCTTCTCTAAACTAAAGCACATAGGAGAGAGATGAAAGGAAAGCTGACAGCTCACTTCACTTACCTCAGTGCCTCTCCAGAGAGTCTTTCACCCAGGTATCAACACCAGCAGAAACCCACTCCCTTCCCCATCTCAAACCCTTGCAGTGTTCCTGTGGAAAGTCATTAATTCCTTTCAGCTGGTGGGTCTCTGCACTCAGGACAGGCAGCAGCGTTACTGCATCTCACCTCCAAGGGGGAATTAACACTTTCCCAACAGCCCCTTAGCCAAATCAAATGTGTACTTCTACACATATCCCCTCACTTTGTTCCAATGTTTTACATCACAAATACAAGAGGCAGCAGAAGGGACATCAGAGCACACAGAACACATCATCCAGACCCTGCTCAGCAAAACCCCTCATCAACTGCCCTCCAACTAAGGACTTAACGGTCAAAAAGACAAGAACTTCCCAAGTGTCTACAGTTTTCCTTTTGAATGTGTGCATCAGCCTTGGTGAGGCTGAGAAGCTGGCACCTATCACACATTCAAGCTACTCTGGAATTCTAAATTCAGCCATTCCTTTACTTGCTTCCACTACAATCCAGTAGGTTTTTCTCAGAGAGTGCCTACCATATTGCAGTGGCAACCAGCGCTTTCTGTTAAAGGGAAGGGCAGAGAAGTCCCCTTTCTTCAAGCATTTAGTGGTTAGCTTGGTCAGGATGTGGATCCAGTTTCCTTTGCTTGGAGGGATTCAAACCCACTTCCCTGGACATCTCCCCCACTCTGAGGTGAGGATACTCACCACTGGGATGCTGCAGAAAAGGAATCATTCCCTGGTCCCCCTCACACTGAAAAGGGTAGGACAAGTCCTGCTTTATTGTAAGGGGAAAAGAAGGGGTCTGGAATACCTTTAAGAGTGTTCCAGACAGCTAATCCCATGAGGAAAGAGAAATGAGACAGTAATGGTGTGCAAAGAGCCTGGAGAGGGATACAGCTGGTGGCACACACCCTTCTGAGCACTGGCTGCTTTAAGCAGCTTCCTCCCAGCATATTGCCTTTTCTGGCTGCCATTTTGGGGCTCCTTGCTCAGGGCTGTGGATCCCAGTAAAGGGGAAGGCATCTATTGCTCAGCATTTTGGCATCGACATAATACTTCAGGTCTTGGTCTGAGGTGGGCTTAGTGTTCCCTGGCAGAGTTTCCTTTCACCCCGTCCTGCTGTTAGAATAGCATCATCATAGGCTTCATCTGAAGAAATTGTGAAATCAAGTGAATGTGAAATTTTTGTCACAAAAAGTAGCTTTTTCATATGAACTGTAACTGCTTCACAGCTGAAGCTTCTCAGCTAGAGTAAAACATTATTTTTCAGTAAAGCATAAGATTTAATTTTTGTATAATTATGTGTAATTAATCTGGTTAGCATATAGCATCTATAACATCCCAAAAATGCCGTGCAAGCACCAACTACTCAGTGACGCTACTTCACTGCAGCTTGCGATCTTATTTTGGAATGCTGTGAGTTTGGTCTAGAAGGACTTGTTTTAATTTAAGAATTTAACTGTAACAATCTCTAAAGCTCATTCAGAATTATGGACTCGCTTCTGTTTAATGGATAAACCATTTTTTCTGGAATGCACTTTCATAAATCTGCCACTAGCCAGGATTTTAAATAAAAGTATAATTTTAATGTAAGGGGAAATTGCTCACTTGTTAAACAGTAACCATTTCCCTCATTCCTACTTTCCTTGTGAACCATAGAACTGCTTGCAAGGTTGGAAGCTGGACACAGTAAAGTGCAAGAGTGAAAATAGATAACCACTAAAAAGTCTGAATCCGAGCTGCAGCAAAAGCAAGAGCTGCTTTATAACATGTTCGTACAGTTCCTTGGCTGATGTTTTACTGCTAACCTGGCAGGAAGATTAGCTGCTTACCCAGGGAAAACTACCAACGCAAGCAATTCTTATTTTCTAGACAAATAGTAAGTTCAATTTAAATTTGGTAAAGTTTCAGATTCAAAAAAGGAAGATATTTTTCGAAATGTCAAAACATTCCACGTTGACATTTTTTATCTAAAATGTTTGTTTCATAAATGCCAAAAAGTTTCATTTTGACATTTTTCCAATTGAATGTTTTTTTCAAATTGGCATTTTTCATGTAGAAGTTCAGGTAATGTTTAAAAAATGAACCTTCTTTCAGACAAGCTAAATAGCTCAAAAATGAAGTGAAATATTTCAGTTGGGGTCAAATGAAATACTTCCCATTGAACAAATACAACTTTAGTGTTTCCCTGAAAAGATCACTTCTGTTTGAACTCACAGGGTTTTTCTCTAGATTTTATTCATGAAACAAAAGAGAAGTTTTGCCTAAATCTAGAAACATCATATTGATGTTTAGGAGCTTTCTTTTGGCTTCCGTAACTCTTATGGTGAGCTTCACAAATGGGTTCCTGCATCTTCTTAAATCATCGTGAATCTTGTATTAGATAATCAGGTTCACCTTTTAGCCCATCACAAGCATGAGATAAAACATGTAACTTAAGCTTCTTTAGGTCATGTTTAGGCTAATGGGGTTTATTTTGTATTTGCTATGTTCTAAATGTTTGTTAAAGATCATTCACCACCAGAGGGTTCAATTCACACATACATCTGTGACTTGTCTTGGCTGGGGAACTGCCATAACTTTATATTTATGAAGCTATATTAAAACTTAGGAAAGGTGCCTAAATAGTTTTCCTGAAATAACATCAGCCAAAGCAAATGAGAAGCTAGAGAACTGGAGATGGATCAGATCAATGAGCAGATGAGCTGGGACAACTCATTGTTTCACCCTTGAACGTTGAGATCCTGCAGCTACAGCAAGTTAGAGACCTGTTAAATGTTTCATATGCATTGTGTCTGATTTATTTTATACCAGGGTGTCTTATAAACTGGCTAAAGCAATCTGAGAGCTGTTAGTAGGTATCACGGAGATATTGCCCTCTATGGAGAGTAGATCAAGTTGCAGATGTTTGGAAAAGGTCAGTCCTAACATCTAGTCTTTAAATGGGGGGCAGGAGGGTGAAGGGAGCCAGGAAATAAAATGTCAATCATCTCAAATTGCCAGACAAATATTACAATAAACTACCAAATATATTTTTATAAGGATCTAAGTGGAAAAAGAAGATGAAGGTGAAATTCAACCTGATCCAGGGATTTGTCAGCATCGAAGGAAGAGGTCCTACCTTTTTCTTACTCCTCTGCATTCCTACTGCTTATTTGCACCTGGTCCATCTCTTATTGATGCACCAGCTCTGCTCCAGATAAGGAAAAAAGGTGTAGATGCCATTCCTATTGACATTAATAACTTCACTGTTTCATATGGTCTCTCAAAAGTAAATGGGGAAAACATAGTCTAGGTCTATAAAATTAATTACAAAGCGGTCATAAAAATCTTCTGTAGGTAGTAATGTTTCACTGGACTGATATAATAACTGGAGTGTAATCCTTCATCTGGTACAAGTCAATATTTTTACCATTGATTTTGGTGATGAGAACACGCCAGAAAAACTCCAAGTACAATAGTGAAACACTTGAGAATGTAACAGGGTTTTGACAAACTGGTGAAATGGAATGAATGGACTAATTCAATAGGGAGAGGTGCAAGATTCTGCAGGTAGGCCAGAACAGCCAGTTACACAGATACAAGATTGAAGAGGGACCAAACATGTATCTAGGTATTCCCATAGATCACAAGCTGAGCAAGACTCTCTAACATCGTGTGAATTCTTGAAAAGTGGCATCACTTCTGGGAGGTGGAGGCCAATCCTTCAGGCCTGCTGATCATTGGAGAGGCCTCACCTTGAGCCCTGCATTCAGCATGGCACCTCCAGAAGGCTGTGGATGCTGGGAGAGAATCCAGATGAGTGCCATGAGAGGACCATAAATACAGGTGCATGAGGAAATCTTGATGCAATGTAGCTTGCTTGGGGTAGAGAAGAAGAGATGGGAGGAAGATGCAAAAGCTTTCTACGCAAAGGTAGATCACTAGAAGGTAAACTATTCTTGATGTCCATGTTTAGCAGGACAAGAAGTAAATTGCGGCAAGGAATGTGTCACGCTATTATTAATTAATTATCATTACTAATTTATTAGTACTATACAGTGTGTCTGCCAACATTCTACTAAACATTGCCAGGCTGTGGGCACTTACGGTTAGTTACCACTCATAAAGTTCTCCCCAGACACCAATTCTGGACATTAGCCAGCTGGTGTAGTTTTACTTTAATTTAAAAGTCGTCCCACTTGCCCAGACCTATGAAGGAAGACATTCTACATGTTTAATGTCGGACTTGTAGTTTTATGTCCCTTTGGCTGTTTATTTACTGAAGAAGAAGGGACATGACAGCTGTAAAATTCCACAGTAGTCTGATTAAATTGTTTGAGTGCATCTTGGCCAAGAGCAGCAGTGCAACGTGGATCAGGATTTGGGCTCTGGTGCAGTGGGGAGCACTTTCAAACTGTGGTTTGATTGATTATGGCTAACAGATATTCATTATAATTAATGGGGAATCTCAATAGAGTTACATTTCATTTTACTAAAGAACGCTAGTTGAATAAAACCTGGTTATAAACAATTGGCTCAGTGCCACCTCTAGATGCTTGAAGCAGAGAAAGAGAGAAGTAACAAATCTTTGGGCCTGATCAGAAATGGAGTTCAGGGACACAGAGTGTCAGAATGCTACTTCAGTTTCAGCCTAAATTCATTATTAGTTCTGAGCCATAGGAAAAAGAGAAAACATAAAGCAAAATCCAGGAGTTGTATTAACACTTCAACATATTATATGATTAACTAGTGGCATACTCTGACTTAAGAAGTCAAGGGGTTAACAGCCTCTGCAGTGTGACAGAGAACTAGTTCTATAGATAACACAAACATTAGTCAGGATCAACATCTGTAAGGAACATCTATTTCTGACACTTCCACCTTTCTCCCAAGCACCACCCTATCCAGAATCAAGATATTCAGAAAAGGAAATTTTTATGTGCAATCTTTTTCCTGTGAAAAGGCAGAAAGCAGCAGGAACGATGCATACATTTTTAATGACTTTCGTTTTAAATAAATCTTAAGGATTCAAAAAGAATCATTACAAATTTCTACATGAAACAGTCCCCTTTTCAGTCTGAGGTCAGGTTTTGTTTCAAAGTTTTTAAACTATTGGTTTAAAACGCACTTTGACAAAGCTCAAAGTAGAACATCAAAATGACACTCTCTAAAGAGCTGTAAGCTTAAAAAAATTCATGTCAGGGTAAATTTGAAAAATTAAAAAACCCACCCCATTTTCAAAATACCACAGAATTGAATTTCATTCATTTCCCAGTCAAGTATTGCCAGGAAACCAAAAACATCAGATTTCTACCATCTCTCAAAATATTGGAGAAATCTCTGTGGTTGTGATTCATTAAGGCAATACCCACATAGCTGTGGGCAGGACTTGTCTCACCTAGTCTGAGACATCTACAGTGTTGAAATCCCTGTCTGAGCTAGTCATCACAACTTCCTTTAATGTCAGTGGTAAGAAGCTTGTGTGTTGCAACATTATTTTATGGTAGGCATCTAAAATAGGTCAGATGCATCCTATTTCTCTCCACTGAGAATAAAGGGAATCTAGATCAGATGGAGAACTTCTGCCCTATAATGTCTTATGCTAAGAATTCATTATTTCTAAATAAATGAAGCGGTTTTAACATTAGGACTCAGACTCAGACTCAGACTCAGAAAGTATCTCACAAAGCACCTGTTAACACAAGTACAAGGAGGACAATAGCTACAAGAGGTGTAATTCGTTGTAGAATGGATTCTCTTCACCACCTACCAAATGTGACCTGGAGAATCTTCTTCAGGGCACTTACAAGGCCATCTGCTTTCTCTTCTGTTGTGTCTGCTTTCTATTTGTTGATAAGGCAGAGATATGTAGGTGTCTTTGATAGTTTTGCTTTCTATAGCTCCAAGGACTTCAGCACAGAAATAAGTTTTCACTTAGACATTGAAAAGATAGAAAATGTGTGAAAAATTGTAATGATGTTCTCAAGGTTGTTGGATTAACTTCCTGTTGCTATCACTGACAGTGATTTATCCTGGTTGTTTAAATTCTGCTGGTAAACATGATGCACTGAGGTCAGCTATGCTCTCATTGTGCCGAGACAGAATTTTCCAAAGCCAAGCAAGTATCTCATACTTTCAGTGCTCTGTTCACCATGTTTTCAGCAATGAAAATAACCCTTACTACTCAGACAAATATGTGTAAGCCACTTATTGTTTCACCATAGTTCTCTTGTAACTCTTGAAGCTCCTTAAATATCACAGTTGGAAGAAATCAGCTAGTGCATATGAAGTAGTGTCTCCTCTTGATAGACGGGAAGTAGTGACATGGCATTGCTTCCACTCTTCCACCTCAACCTCATTTACTTGACAATGTGGCTGTTATGACTTTCCAAGCAACTAAGGACTCTATGAATTTAGCAGCGGATACCACAAAATATGCGTAGCTGATACTTTGCGTGTATGCTCAAAACATTTCAGAATTAAATTAAGAGAAGTTCTTTTCTTTCTTTTTGGCTGATGGATAGTTCTGGATAAAATAAAAGGAAGGAAAAGCCCTAGTGAACTTCGCTACAGAAATATACCATAAGGGTATATTTCTCTTCTCTTCTTTTCTTTTTTCTTCTTTTCTTTTCTTTTCTTTTCTTTTCTTTTCTTTTCTTTTCTTTTCTTTTCTTTTCTTTTCTTTTCTTTTCTTTTCTTTTCTTTTCTTTTCTTTTCTTTTCTTTTCTTTTCTTTTCTTTCCTTTTCTTTCCTTTTCTTTCCTTTTCTTTCCTTTTCTTTCCTTTTCTTTCCTTTTCTTTTTGGTTTTTTTTTCTTTTTTCTTTCCTTTCCTTTTTTTTCCTTTTTTCATTTTTCTTTTTCCTTTTTCTTTTTTCTCTTTTTCTTTTCTCTTTTCTTTTCTGTTCTTTTCTTTCTTTTCTTTCCTCTTTTCCTTTCTTCTTTTTTCTCTTCTCTTCTCTGTTCTGCTCTTCTTTCTTTTCCTTCTTTTTTTTTCAAGTTTATGAACTGTAATTTTTTTAAACCCCTCATTCTTCCTATCATTGTACTCTTCTCAAATAAACTCCAGTCAGTGGCAGATGACAATTGCCCTCTGCAGGAAACCAGAGCACATTCTGTTAGGACTAATACTCAAATAACTCTGGCAACTGGTAGTGCCAAGGAATCTGATGGGTGGCTCAGAACTTGTGTCCTATAAAGTCATAGAGCAAAACGACGTAAGTGCTCCAAAACCCCTCAGTTCTGGAAGGACTCTCTGCTGAAGTACTCATCTTCAATTCAGGTCAAATGGATTAGCCAGGTTTCAGAGACTGTTTCTCTGGGATACATTAGTCTGTTTCTGATTCACTGTGGGAGCTATCAGTGCATGGAAAAAATAAACTCCTACCCACAGAGCAATTATGGGACACTCTTTTCTAGTCCTGAGAAAGGCAATAAGGGTCCCTCTGTGACTGTGACTCTTCATTATGGCACAGAATACCTGCACTGTCCCTGTAGCAGAAGAACAGCGTTTGGACTCCCTTGTCCTGGCTTACTTCCAGTTGTGCCCTTTCCTGTAGGATATTACAGCTGGTGAAGAACACATCTCCCGGGAAGATGGGAGCCCTTTCTCCTGCCTGGCTACTCTGCCTGGCTATTCAGTTCATGGATCAGGCCAGGAGCTGACTCAATGAAGACATCCACAAGGACATGGGGTGTAAGGAAAGGTTGGAAATCCTTGCACAAGGGAGGGGAAAGTCTGTAGTACACCAGTTCACTTGTGGTGTTGTGAACAAGATCTCCAAGTTCTGGTATGTCCCAAGGTCAAAAGAAAGGGAAAAGCTACCTCCTGAACTTCTACAGCCAGGAGGGATCACTCTCTCTTTGGTGAGTTATAAATGATGTTTGGCCATAATTTAGAGCAGGAGCAAGCCCAATACTTAAAATCCTTCAGCCAAATCTGCCAGCAGTCACATCACATGAATTTGCATTGAAGCTTAGTTGCCTGGGATTTTTTTAATGGAGAGCATAATCAGCTCACTATATATTCTCCTTGTGTAACCATCTATCCATCATCCAGAATATGCACAGCTATAAAAGCACAAACCAGATCGTCATTGTTATTTTTTGAGAAAACATTCCTTTGTTCAAGTGCAAAGCTTTGTCTCCTTCAGTTGTACTGGGTTTTAGTTATTCTAAAATCTGACTTTATAAAAACCTTCTGCAAAAGCAGATAAAATGAAGGCTCTCTCTGTGTAGGAGTGATTAGTATTCTGTAGTGTCACAGTACATTTTCATACTGATTTTTTGTGTATTTTTCCCCCATCAGAATAGTACACTTGTGAGCTCTACATATCTTAAAATAGGTTGAAGATAACATTTCTAAAAATCTACGTTTGGGCCCCTTAGTTACCCAACTTTTTTGTAACTTTTGTAGGAGGATTATTCATTTTAGGAAATAAAAAAGTGAGAGACTTCACTTCTGGGGCCAAAATCAAATATAACAGTGTCTGGAAGGAAGGTTGAAAATATTTGGCTCATACGCCTTTTCCCTGTTACAGGTGCAGAAGTCCTTGGGAAACATTGTGAGGTTTCATTGTTTCTGTAACACATTTATGGAAAACAGGTATTTCCTAATTCCATAAAATTAACACAGGGACAAGGACACAGCCTTGCAGTTGGATTCTGATCCTCTGGGAAGTGCTGAGCGCCCGCTGCAGTTCTCCCTGTGGGATCGGAGGGTGCTCAGCATCCTGGAAAGCTGGCCTCCAATTGCTTTGCAGTTCACAAAAACCCACAACAGATATAAAGCCTGTTGTAAAGCCTGGGCCTCATATACAGCACTGAGCATTCAAGTGAGATACAGCATCAAGACCTGAGCAAATATTTAAACCAGAAACAACTCCAGGCAAGTGCACAAGCTGAGCAGTGGGATGTTTGAGTTGGTCTGGGCCAAATGTCAGAGAAATAAATCTGAAGAGGAAAAACCTCACAAAGCCCAAAGCCACTGTAATGACTTCATGAGCTGTTCAACTGGACCCTGCTAAAACAAAAAAAATCAGGTATTTTTCTCTTTCCTTTCTGTGTATTGTATTGCATGATTGATAAGATTAATCTTTCAATTCTTGTTGCCCTTGAACAATGATTTCCTTTCTTGTTTTCTTCAGGGATAGTATATACATAAGCAACTGCCTTTAACCCCAGTGTCATTCCATTGACTTCAGCAATATTATTAATATGCTTGGTGATAGGCATGTGCTTAATTACCAAGCAGAAAAGAGACTTTAAATAGTTCCCCGATATGAGAAAGCTGTTTTAGGTTAACTACAAATGTGATTTGCCTTGTGGGAACCTTTGTCTCACTTCCATGATTGAGGGCAAACCATAATGGAGTAATGGGCAGATAATGCACTTAACTCCTTTTTTTTTTTTAAACAATATTTTATTGATTGAAATGAAAATCTCGGGTCTGTGGACTTGCTTTTTATAATGCCAGCCGATAACTGTGTTAAAGGAAAAAGAAGGGGACACACACACAGACACACAAACACTTCACTCTGAAATTTTAACCCTTTCAAGTTTTTTTCCTTTAAAAAGCTCCTTTGTCTCAGAAGATGGTCTGAAACAAAGCCAGAAGCATTTCTTTGGCAGTCCAATTGGAAGCACAGAGAGAGAAGAAAGGCAAACCAGGGACAGCCCAATTTGTGTCACAGCTCACTACATTAGAGCATGTCTGAGCCTTGAATTTTTTCTCTGTTCATGCCAGCACTCCTTTGATGATTATTTTATCTGAAAAAGATAAGACATTATGAATTTGATTATGGCATCACTCCACGTGGTTTGACAGGGCCTCAAGCACACTGGTAAATTGCTGTCTGAGCAGTTCCATTATTGTTACATAGCATGGCTCACAGTTAAGCACTAAGCTGGAATAAATATAGAATTTTAAAAAATGATAACAGTCACTCTTAGCCTTTAAAGAAATTACTCTCTTAAAGTTACAGTGTCTTCTCAGTGTTTGCAATGTGATTCAGTTAAACATTAATAATTGCTGGCCTGTGTATTACCTGCAAGCTCAAAGCAATCCCAGAGCCCAGCTCTACAATGCTGACATGTCATTTTTGACCATCTTTGTAAAATTTAATCAGTACTTAAACTGTACAGGACTGACCAGGAGAACTTTGAGAGCGATCGTATAAATTTCAAGCTAAATTTTGTGACTGCAGTGTTTTAAGCAGAAGAGTACAGTAACTGTAACTTTAACAAGAGGAGCATTTTGCATGTTTATTTCCTATGCACTAGTCTGTAATTCTACATACTTAACAGTTTCTTAGTTTAAAGACAAGTCTTGGTACAAAGAAAACTGATATGCACTACAATTCAGAGTAGGTCATCTGAAGAGCAATAATATACATTACTTCATTGACACTGTAAGTTCAGAAAACTATTATGTATTATTATTGTGCCTTAAAAATGAGGTATTGTAATCAGAGGGAAGTCTAAAGAATTCTGAAGTGGGACCATTACATCCCCTTCTGATTCCTTAGAGACACTAGAAGCACAGATAGGGGAGAAGGTTTGTGAAAGACCCTAGGTGTTAAACAGAAGTCATCCCACTGGAAGAAGGAAAGCTCTATATGAACACACCTGGTTAATTTTGTCTTGCAAGTATGCAGTGGTCTACCAGAAGAAGAATGGTTCCTAGCCCTTCAGCTAGCATGAGGCCACCAGAGAAGCTGGGTTTTCATCCAGCTACATCTGTGGGAAAAGCAACTTTCAGTGTACAAAGGATGTGGCAGGGGCAGAAAGGGGTGAGAGCGGCGAAGAAAATTTGAGTAAAGTTACTAGGTTTTTTGAGAATTATCTTTACCAACGCAGTTACTGCCTGATCATCCTTCAGCTAACCATGATCAGTGCAAGTGGTGGCAGGAATCCAAAACAGGACCAAAGCTAGGGGACATATTTGGGAGAGCAGAAAATGCAGCTTCATTAGTGGAAAGAAGAAACTTGAATTCATAAGGACCAGAAGCTCATGGAGTGGTGCAGGGAAGGAGTGACTTCCCCCACCTATATTATAAGATCCTTGTAAATAAAGGTGTATAAATCCAAAGGCTAAATATTTCTTTAACTGGTAAATAATGTCCTTATTTTGCTAGATTAAAGTCAAAGTAGAGATCTCCCAAGCTGTCTTGAAAGGTGCTAAAACATGGTCATATAGCATTATATCTCAGATAGACTGGTACTCATAGCCCAGCTGTTCAGGAAGCAGTTCACAAGTAAAGCAAATTAAGAGAGTAAGAGAATTTCCCTACCAAAGCAGATCACACAACAGATGAGAATTACAGAGCAGACACAAACACACACGTTTATCTCTGTGTGTGAACACATGTGTGACTGCATATATGCCTTCCACTTCTAAGGACTTAAACTGACTTAATTTTCCTGAGAAAGCCCCCCACAGCTGTAAAGCAAGTTACAAGCGATAACAGGTTTGGTCCATTGCTATTTCAAAAGGCTCAGAGCTCATGGAGTGAGTCAGAGGTCTTATAGCAGCCTCCATGTAGGGTCCAGCTCTGCAAAGGCTTCCTCCCAGAAGTAATTCATAACTGTGCAAGTTTCCTGGGACTGCTTTTGTGGATCAGGTTTACATACCTCAAGCTTGGGCTGTCTACAGAGCTGTGTTATGCTTTCTTCCTCCTCAGCTGACATGGTGTGCAAGAAGCCAAAGCAAAGAGGGCCCCCTGCTTTGATGTGCCTCACTGGAATCCAAGAAAAGTGTGTAGAGAGTATTTTAATAATTAAGAATTATGGATTTGAAAGCAAAGCTGCTAGCATTGCCAAGCTCAACCAAAGCCTTTGAAAAGAACTCTGTCAAAATGCGTTTCTAAGAAGAAATTATGTTATAAATTATTTTAATGGAATGTTCCAATGTTAAATGAATATTTAGGTTGCAGTTCACGAAAACCTCCCTCTTTTGAAAAAAATGTTTTCATTTTTTAAATTTCTCTTTGTCAGCATTTCCAACAGTAAAAATGACAAACTTCCATGGGTAGGTGCCAATAGAGACAGCTGTGTTTTATTATTGAATACTTCTGGTGCTTAGTTTGGCACCAGTCCTGTTTATATTGCTCGTAAGATTTCATGCAAGCCTTTGCAAGGTCTTGTGTTTAAACTTAAATGTCTGATATGGTTTGTAATTGATTCCACCCAGTTGCCTCCCTCCTCCTTCTCAGACCAGTTTGTAAAAAGAGAATTTATCACTGTGTGGGGAACACAAACCTTCCAGCGCTGCAAATTCAAAGACAAAAAATTCCATAGCAAGATCCTAGAAACCTCTGGTTCTATTTCGCTTCTCTTCAACTGCTAGGAGAATGCATTAATCCCTGTTGTTCGTGCCCTTGGACTCTTATTTTTGTGTGTGTTTTGATTAATTGACTTTGCTCAGGGTTAAATCAAACCAACCCATGTTAGAGCAAAAATCCAGCTATTGGCTGTACTTCCCAGTTCTTTATTTTTCTCTTCACTTGTGCCATAACCTCTATGCTCACTACAGATATACCAGGCACTTTACTACATGCTTGCAAGAGAGTTGGTGAATATCAAAAAGCAGCTTCACATTAATATCCCTTAAACAGGAAGATGGATTTGCTTTGGTGCCTTTCTGCAAACCACTGAATGGGTGAACTTCACTTCTGTCAGGGCTCACATTACATGAACATGAAGTCACTAAGATCAGAGGATTTGTTTTATACGAGTGAACTTCAGAAGGCAGCAGAGGAAAAGACTTTTTAAAACTCACCCACTGGAGCTCCATAATGACAAACAAGGCAGATTCATCTGCCTTGGTCTGGTCTATACAGAGCCAAATATAAACCGAGAATAAAATACCCACTGGCCAATTTAGCATGTAATGAGCTACTCCTAATGGCAATCAGTGAACTGCAGTTGGCCTTGAGAATCACTTGTCATTGCCAAGACCTCTCCGATAGCCAGTCTGATCACACCTCTTCTATCATTGCTGTGTCTTGTAGCAGATACTGCTGGGCCTGAGATGCTCTTTTTGGTGTTTGCCAGTACTGTCAGTGTTACAACATCCATGGCTTTGGCTGGGGTCTTTAGGGTTACTGCAGTACAAGAACTGAGTGTGCACCATATTTTGTAGCCTTCTAATCTTGTCCCTGTCAGATCATGCACAGAGTTTCACAATATTTAAAATTAGGGTTTGCTTTTGCTGTGTTTCATATCAGAACAGCTTCCACACCTTCAAAACTAATTCTCTATGTGCTGCTGATAAATATTAGGCAGAAAGATAAAATAGGTTACTCACAATCAATTCAGGTTCCCATGTTACTCTGTATTCTGTGGTGGGCCCCTGTTAAAACTGTAAACATACTCCCTTACCTCATTACTTTAAATTCTGTTACAATGAACTGCATGTGCAGCTTATCTTACCATAACAAATTTCTCTATAGCCATAGCTGGAATGACAATGTGTTCTGTAGAGGAAGAAAAACTGTATGGGGCTTTAAAAGTCTATGTTTCTCTCCCACCCACCATAAAAAAAAAAGTCTAGAAACTTCCTGCAGCCGTAAAACCATGAAGATAGTTGCACACGGTATGATTGTCCTTCAAGGGAAATGAAAGAATACTATATAGATTTCAGTATGGAAAGAGGGCTATAACTGCATGTTATGCAGATATCATTCGTGACAATTACAACAAATATCCTATGCCAGTAACTCAGACAAAGAGCTGTTGCGTTTAGCTAATCCCTCTCTCATGGGCTGAGCAGAAGATGGTGCATCAGTAAATTGGCACCAGAGTCTAATTAGTACTCTCATTCAGCCTACTAAGTGGGAAGAAATGGCAGAAGTAGTAGATACTCAGCAAGCAGAGGGGCAGGCAGGTCTGGATTAATATAAATTGTAGACCCAAAGATCTCTAGAGAGTGCAAAACGCAAGCTTAAATTGTATTCAGCCAAATCACACTAGAATACAAAACAGAAGTCTCATAACTTGTTTCGCTGCAATGGATGTGAAGCCAAATGAATCCATGTTTCCTCTAACTGTTTATTTCATCTTCTACTATGCAGGAAGGGGGAAGGAGGAGGGGAGGCAGATGGGGGAGTAGGATTAGGGCAATAACTTATCCTGAAACATTTTTGGAGCTAAAGGTCAGGTAGAGTTCCAGGAGAAGCGAGTTCCAGAGGAATGTAACTCTGAGTCAGAATTCCCATGTCCAACTCCCACTCCCATCCTGATGGGGATGGTTAGCTGAAGTTTCCTGATGAATGCAGGTGTTTGTAATAAGTCAGAGAAAGAGAAGTGATAAATGAGGTCATTTAGCCTAGTCTAGCAGCACTGTGTGGATAGGTCAACACTTCAGATTTGACATGGGACTCAGGCAGTATAAGGCATATAACACAAGCATAATGAAGTTCTTTTCCACTTGGAAGGTGGACTCCTTTGCTGCAGTTCAGCATTCATGAAAGGTGCTGGACAGTATTCAAGATTATTCCCTGCTACAAAAGCTTCACTACAGCCCTACTAGAAGCAGATAAGCTTTTGGATTTTAACATCTGAGGATAAGAAAAAAATGGCTATTTTCATTAGGGACAGATAAAACAACCATTTAACTGGACTGGGGTAACATTTCAGACTCTTGGACTGAAGGTGCATCGAGTAGGACCTTGACATGATACATATTTTGACAAGAGGCAGGTTTTCTGATCAAGACACTAGTGAGGTAAATATAACTTGCTGAGACTTCAGTTAACAGAGCTTGCTCCCGTCCCAGGCAAACCTGTGTTACAATCAATAGGATTGCATGATAACAATAATCTACATTAGATTTAGCATCCATTTAACTTCAACTCTAACTACGATTTAGAATTTTCTATTCAAAGGAAAAGTTGCAAGAACTATAAAACTGTAATGCACTGAGACAGAGAGCACCAGCTGGAGGAACTCCAGAGGAAATCACAATTTTCCTTGCCCTCAGAAAGTGCAGGCCTTTTCTTCATCACCCTATTGACTGAATCCTATTGACAGGTTCCTACAGCAGAAGAAACAAGAGATATAATTTACTAAAAGCCCGCAAAAAAGTCACTTTTACTTTTTTTTAGCTGTTTTTAATTTGTAGAAATGAAAAAGAAGAAAAATAAGGAAAAAAGATCTCCTCCACTAAACTAGCCTTCCAGACGCTCAGCTCCAGTCTTGATCCAGCTTTTATGAGTAAGATTACAGAGCCTTGAAAAGTAAGGTTTTTAATGAAAAGGCTTGTACAGAGACACCTTTGAGCCAGCCTCTGGAAAAAAGTTCAGGGTTGCACATTTCAGCAGAAATGCATCTTTTGTCACACTACAAAATATAAGAGGTGCCATAGTTCAGCCTGCTTGTTTAAGAAAGAGAATGAAAGAAAAAAGACACAGCAACATTAATATCTCCCAAAGGGAACACTCAGTGTCCAGAAGGTAATAGGTCCAGCCTCTTTTTGACCAAATGGGAAACTAAAGCAGCAACTTTTCCCTTGGTCTTAAGATAAGCGTATGATTTTTAACAATCAATCATTAGAGTAACAAGGCTTCAGAAGCACAAGATAAAAACTCTCTTTGACTTGCTTTGGGCCTTTAGCAGTTTGAAAAGATTCCCAAATTGTTAATTTTCATTCAATTGTTTATCATTGATTTATACAATTCCCCACCAAAATGGTTTCTTTATAATTTTCATTTGGGTAAATGTGACAGCACTCTTCACCTTTTGTGCTATTTTCCTCACTGCCTCCTATTGCTTCTGAGAGATTTACTGCTTTCCTGGCATAACTTTTCAAAATCCACGGTACACAGCATGAAAGCTGCAAGGGCTCTTAATTCATTTGGCAAAAGCCATTAAGACTTTGTGAATGTTGTAGAAGTTTAACAACCTTCCCAAGGGAGGCGTTCAGCAGGAGTGATGATTCAGAGGACAACAAACTGCCACGCACTGGTTTGCTGTTGAAGATGAATGCTGTTCTTTGCTGCATTGGAGGGAAGCTCTTAAAAGCACATGTCAGACTGGTTTGATTCTTGACTTTGCCACACGCTTTCTGTGTGACCTTGAGCAAGACATGCAGCTTGCTTCTGAGATTCAATGAGACCGAGGGCGGGTGGCACTCAGCAGATCAGAATTACAACTGCCAATGGCCTCATTATTCACAAATATATATAGTATACTCTGCCCACTTAACAAAAAACAAAACCAAATGCTGATCCAGCCCTGATGCAGTAAATCTACTGTGAGGGAAAAGCTCCAATCTGAATGCAAACTCCAGGCTAAGTTCAGCAACAACTCTCCATAAGAGAGAAACTCCTGGGTCTGGGTCTAAGAAACAACCAGAACACCCCAGTTGCAGGGTACTACCAAGGCACCTTTATGTAGACCATAGGACAGGTAAAAATGCTGAGTTCAGTTATTCCTCAACCAATTGATTTTGGAAAACTGCATAATTCCTATGAAGCATTCTTAAATGTGCTGTGCACCCCTCAGTGGAAATTCCTGATGACATTTTCTTTTTAATTGTACAAAAAAGGTAGTGGTTCCTGAGAAACATGGGGCAAACGGCATTTTCTCATCAGCTCCCTTTTCAGTTTAATCTGCTTGGATTAAATTGAAATAATCCAAGTTCTACTTTCTAGAGAATTCTAGTAGAGAATTCATTCTACTTTCTAGAGAATGAGAAACAGCACAAAAGTGAACACTAATGCCAATGCTTCAATTTTCCTAGCATGCTAAAACAGAGCTCTGCATTTTAACTTCTGCTTGATGCCTAAATTAAGCTCAGCAAAATATTCCTTGGTTTATAAAACTGTATTAATTAGAAGGTGCCTGATTTCATTTCTATGACTAGGTTCAAAATGACAGATTTGAAGGGAAAGTTTCATCAGATTTTAGTTCGAACTAGACACTGAAAACCAATGACTGAAATTGCTAACCCAGAACATGAATGCCCAGAGCACAGATACCAGTGTAGAAAGGAATCAGAAATGGTTTAATTGCATGCAGTAAACACAGAACACCAATGCTCTGGGTGCAAAATTTGCAGGCCCTGGTGACAGATGTGGAGCATTTCAAGAATCTCCCGAAGTGTGGTAAAATTTTGTCTGTAACTTGCAGGAGAAACAAGCATTTATTGCTGCTTTAGAAAAGGTAACTGATGTCCTGTCCATTTCTGCAAATTTTCCTGAATAAAGATTGTACTTTATAAGATCTCAGAGTTTCCCATCTGCAAACACAAAGGCCACGTCTGTGTAAAATGAATTGTTTCAACAGCAAAAATGGATTTGAAAACATGAGAGTTGGATCCTAGGTATGTTATTTGGAGGGTTCTCAGTTTTATCACTGCCTACCACGTGTGGGTCTTCTTACTATGTCCCAGGGCAGGATCTATTCCTACATCATCACCCTGCTTCTCTTTCTCCCATTCCCAGGTATCAAGACCACATTGGCCAACGCTGACAGTGGGAGAAGGCATTGCCTACACATCCTCTATGCAGTGTCCCAAGAGATGTCCCATGCAATAAGTATTTGCTCCAGGACCTCAAACATTCCCTGTGAAATAGAGAGGAGATATACACAAGACAGAAACAGCTTTGTTCTGTCCTATTGGTCCAGAAAGAGCAAGAAACTATCAGTGCAACGGTAACCTTTTATCCAAGATGGTGCTATCTTGTTCTTTCTTGAACCCAGAGATCCCTGCAAATCTGTAGCAAGAGATGTTCAGAATCAGTGTGGATACTTGCAGGACAGTGTACAGAGAAATCTAAATGCTCCAAAGCCTTGTGCAAGTAAGAGAGAAAATGCAGTCATGTCGTGTGTCATCTCCCCTCCTCCAACCCCTCTCCCGCCCCCCCCCAAGTCTTATACTTTTCTGAAGCAGGAGAAATAGTATCATCCAGGTTTAGATTAGTTTCTTTCAGTGTAGCAAATGTTTACAAAGGAATCAGTAACTATCTATTGGGAAGTTCAGCAGACAGAATCCTTAGTTACATATATTATGTGGTTTCTACGACATCACATCTCATTTTGAATAATCCTGCCATTAAAATGGCAATTCTTTTTACAGAGTAGTGATGGAGACTGTTTGCCAATGAGACACCCTCTAGCAGATGGCCTCTCAAAGTCACCTACAGGACACAGAAGATGAGTGTACTCTGGGGTTTTGTGTCTGAGAAAGGTACTGTCAGCACTGAAAAGGAAAGCCCACAAGTCAACAGAAAATTTGGTTTCTCACTGTTGCCAGCTTTTTGAACTCTGCAAACAAAAATACTCATTGCACGAAAGAAGTGCATGAAAGAAAGATACTGTGGGCTGCTTGGAGTTGTTGCTTCCATGCCACCCACTATACTAACTCTTAAAAATAGGACTGCATTAACGTAATCCTTACACATTTCCTTTACATAGTGGTGGTTAACACTGGTACCATAATGTCCATCCCTCTTCCATGGCATTCTGTTTTAAATTATAGCCACTTGATGTTAATTTTCAGCCCTAGCAATTTCTGAATAATTTCTGTGTTTTAT
>NW_009925623.1:0-8555 GCF_000696875.1 Nestor notabilis | reverse complement strand
CAGGAATATTCCTCTTGGGGTGAATCAAAATCAGCTTATGCCAAGAAAGAGAGTATTTTACAGTAGAGAGTTACTCTTTTTTCTTTTCTGCCTCATAGTCATTAATTTCGTGGGTGATTCTAATATTAAGTTACATGCATGTGGTAGGTGGGTGGCAAAGACAGTTATTGATTATTATATGGACGTATCTGCCAGAGCTCATACTAATGTAATTATAAATCCATTGCAATGAATATTGAACTATGCACATAGCTTAATAGCAATCTCTGGAATAGTTCTTTATAATGAGCATAACAGAATAGACAACCATGGAGAATGAAGATCTCTGCTACAGAGGGCAGGGGTGTAGAATAACCAGTGGCAGAGCAACACAGTGTAGTTTGGTTGCTCTTTATAACATGTAAGTACTGCTTATTCATTTAGACAAAAGCGCTGCAAAACTCTGTACGGAGTTGGATACACATCATCCAAAATCTTCTGCTCGAGGAATGGTCCAAAAAGATTAAATCTGTGACAGTTCTACTTTGACTTAAGAGGGATTAATATCTACTGAACTTAGAAGAAAGGACTTCAGTGCACTGTATGTTAAAATAGAATCATAGAATCATAGAATAGTTAGGGTTGGAAAGGACCTTAAGATCATCTAGTTCCAACCCCCCTGCCATGAGCAGGGACACCACACACTAAACCATGTCACCCAGGGCTCTGTCCAGCCTGGCCTTGAACCCCTCCAGGGTTGGAGCATTCACAACTTCCTTGGGCAACTCATTCCAGTGCCTCACCACCCTCACTGTGAAGAACTTCTTCCTTATATCTAATCTAAATTTCCCCTGTTTCAGTTTGAACCCATTACCCCTTGTCCTACCACTACAGTCCCTAATGAAGAGTCCCTCCCCAGCATCGTTATAGGCCCCCTTCAGATATTGGAAGGCTGCTGTGAGGTCTCCACGCAGCTTCTCTTCTCTAGGCTGAACAGCCCCAGCTTTCCAACATTACAGCTCTGGTCTACATCTGATTAGAGTGTCCCTGGTTTGTTACCAGTTTCTGAGCCTGCCCATCTCCTCTGTTACTGGGAAATATTCATAAATTGTATTTCTGCAATAATGGAATTCGAGAGATACCATCAGAAAGCTCAGGAAGGAATTGTTTTGCCATTCCTACGCTACACCAGTATACTTTCCCACCTGCTCTCTAGATTCATACCAATTTCAAACACTGAGGTGCAAATATACTCACAGAAGAGCATGTAGCAAGTTGTAAGAATGATAAATCTCCTCAGAAAGCAACCTGGATTTTAGCAGCTCTGTGCATCTTCCATTGGAGGGCAAATATGAGAATAAACTGTTCCTAAATAATAGAGGTGTTCTTCATCAAACAGATCCTTTCTGCAGAAACTTCTCTTCTACGGAAGTTCTTTTATACAGACTGAAAGTTGCTAAAATCTTCTGGGAATCACTAATCAACTCCAAGTTCTACTACTTTTGCCAGATGTTCAGGGTGCTTAGCATCTTGCAAGGTTTCTACCTTGAATTTCACTAGAATAGAGCATCTAATTTAAGCAAACCAAAATTAATTGACTCTGTTGCAGTCTGGAGCAGAGACCACCTCATGAGAGAGAATCAAACCTCCAAAAGAATAGCTCTGAATGCAGAAACTGGATATCCTCAGGACACATCAGCACAACCAAACCAGGATACAAAGAGCAAGATTTGCAAAGTAAAATGCTTCAAATACTAGTAAATATACAGGTACTTGCACTAACCATGAACCTGGTATTTGACATTCTAATTAACTCTGAATAAGAATCTGAGCAACAGCCTCAAAATTGCTGATGAAAAGTTTGACAAAATGTGAAGCTCTGTAGGTAAAAGTTTAAAGTGGGGCACCTGCTCTGCTCAATCTAATTTCTAGATTTTTGGCACTCATATTTTAAAGCAGTAAATTCTAGTTGCCTCTATCACTTGTAAATTGGATACTATCACCCACCACAAAACATTGCTGTGCAGCAATAAGAACTGGTCAATGTTTCTGCATCCAGAGTATCTTTTGATGGAAAATTGCTTTTCCACACTGTTTTTAGGGGAACACCTGTCCATTGGATTTTCATTTAAAAGCAAGTAGAGAAAGTGGCAAATGTTTCTATATTCCACAATAGAGAATGTAACGGGGGGGGCAAAAAACCAAAAAAAACCCTGTATTTTAATAGCAAATAAATAAATATATGTTATAGCTTCACTGAAGGCATGTTAAATTGTCTTGAAATCTGTGCAGGAAACAAAAAAAAAAGCATAACTAGTTCACGTGTTTGTAAGATGCTCTGAAATCCATGGAGCCAGAGCCGTATCCTGATAGCCTTCTTCCCACTCTGTGTCACACCGAAGGCCCTGAGCATGAGCAAGGCCAGGAGTATCTAGCAGAAACTTACAAGTGGCTGCATGTGCAATTTTAATTAACGAACTGGTGACCTGACAATGCAGGATTCAGGAAACACCAACTGGTAAAACTCTGTACAACAAAATGAGACTAAGCAACTGGAAGATCACTACCAGCGCAGTGTCTTTTTGTGGCATCCAAACTAAAATGAAACCTAAAAGTGAATGTTCAAATGAAAATGATGATATAAACATCTTTGTTAGCAGTATTACTCTAGCAGGAAATATTGTTTTATTACTACATTAATTATAATTGCATTAGTAACAGCGTAAGAAATATCTTCAAAGCAGTTAAAAACAATAATGAGTTATTATAACTCTTCACAGAGAAGAAAAGTGAGCCTGAAAAGACCAGAGTCATAGAATCATAGAATCATTTAGTCTGGAAAAGACCTTTGAGATCATGAAGTCCAACTGTTAACCCAGCACTGCCAAGTCCATCGTGAAACCATGTCCCCAAGCACCACATCTACATGTCTTTTAAATACCTCCAGGGATGGGGACTCCACCACTTCCTTGGGCAGCCTGTTCCAATTTCCTAGTCTTTCATTTTTATACTCAAATACTGTTACTTCTGAGTAGATGAATTTTAAATGTGAGTGCAATGTATTGAACATGAGAGTGGTAAACCTAAAAGTGGAGCTTAAATTATTAAAATCACTTCTATTAGCTTCAAGCACCATGGCTCCATTTAAGCAGATGAATTAAGCTCATGCTTAAGTACATCTCTGTTGAGTTAAGCTGTTTAGCAAATGCTTTCCCTGCAGGCCTACTGCAGCCAAAAGCATGTAAGCATATGCAAAATTTGGGATATGCATAACTGCATGGTTTTAATAGAGGTATAATACTGAATCTGAGATTAATCTTGGACCCAGGATTCCACTTCATCTGAACAAATGAGCGACTGCATGGTTTTGGTTTGGTTCTGCCCTCATCACACAGTAAAAATACAGTTGGTAAAGAAAAAAAATATAATTTAAAATTTTTTCTAAGTATTTATGGAAAGGTAAATTCCAGGAATGACTAATGAGGTGGTACCAGAGGCAAGCAGACTCGAAAGCAGGGGAGGAAAAACCCCCATAAGCACTAGATCATTCCATCCTCTGTCAGTGCATAATAAACACTGTGGTCTTCCAGCCTGTAATTCACCAGGTTCAATATTAGGTCATTTAAGAATCCCTGTGTGACACAAATAGAAAAACAAGGTAGCAGCAGAAACATAATGATGAATGTTACATGTATGAGATCCACATGCTTGTTCAGCTCCTTGGACAGCAGATGTTTTATTTTTGTTTTTTCTTTTCAGTCTACAATTGACACAGTGTTCCTGAAGACTTGGAATGAGGTTGTCAGGGGGAATGAATATCACTTAGGAGGAGGTTTCACTGCCAATGGGCATTAAACCAGCAACAATACTGTCCTGCAGAAATTAATGAAATTAGAAGCTCCCTTTGTTTTGTTGCAGGGCAATACGTAGAAATAAACAGGAAAGCATGAAGCTAAATGATCATTTATAGCAGCACAAAGACTACTGTAGCCCCAACATCTGCATAGTTATTAGTTGCTGTCATACGGTTGAAAACTAGAACCCAAATTATGATGCGCTTCAATGCCCAACTGAGGATAGGTAGGCTGAATTAAACACCATGCTGGTTGTTCCTTTTCAGCTGCAACATGTATTTCAGTACATGTGCAGTGATGATACTATTAGGAATTGGAATAGTTGTCGAGTCATAGGACTAATTAGTAGCTTTATGACTGATAAGTGAAAGAAAATGTTATATAACTTACTGAATTGCTTTATATAATCCCGCAACCCCAACAGCTCTCTGCAGGAAGAGCAGCAATAGGCCCAACCACAATGACGGGAAAATACCCACTACTTTTAGTAATAAGAAGGAAGATTTTCATAATTGGTAGTAAAAGATCCCCATATTTTTAGCAGAACTATGTAGATATACAAAAGTCCATTTTATCCTAAGAATTACTTGTAAGAGCTGGAGTGTAATACGACCACAATCAAATAAGGAAATACTTTCATGGGTCTCCAGAGTCTGGATGACGTAGAATTTTCATGTGAATCCTATATTTGTAATATCTCCTGGTGGGTCCCTAATTAATTCTTTCTAGAACCAGAATGTACAAGAAATAATTTGAGCAATAAACAATTAAGTTTACAAAATAAAAGGGAATTTCAGAATCTTAACTTTACAGACAACATCCAGAACATCTAATACCTGTTATTTCATTGCTCAGGACAGTGGGACTGAAATAGTTCCAAAGGAAACCTCAAAAAGTATCAGTCCCTGAAACCTGAGTTGTCTGATCTCAAGACAGTATCACGAATGTCCTGTCTTTTGGCATTTGATCAATTAGGGCTGTTGGAGTCTGGGAGGAAGAGGGACCTTTCTCTGGAGTGGGTGGCCCTGAGAATGAGCCATTAGTATGTTTATACCTCCTCCGGCAGCGCTTTCTCCAGACACAGTGGGCTCAGGGGAGCTTTTCCCACTGATGTTGCAGGGCTTTGGGCTGTGAATTTACTCAGCATCTGCTCTCTGGCAGACAGAACAGTCTTTGGGCAAAAGTTCAGGCAAGTTCCTACGTGATTGAATTGGATCCAGTTCTTAAAAAAGCTTTTAAAACCAAGAAAAACAAATGTCCAAATCTAGAGAATCAAAACCTACTAAATAGCTGGATGAAATCATGTGGCAAACAGATATTTTCTTTCAAGGAAGTAGTGGTATGGCTTTGGAGACACGAACAGCCTTCTTTCCTGCAGACAATGAACAAAGGGTCGCCAAGATGTGGCAGCACCAAGCGCTTCACACAGACTTTCAGGTAGGCCACCCTCTAGTGACTGCTCCATACGGTCTTAAACCAAACTGTGTGCTTGGGCACAGAATAATAATGCACTAATTGGAACAGCAGCAACTGCTATGTTATTGTTCAACAGAGGAGCAGCTTCTAATAGCGTTCTGTAACTCAAGGGGGTGAAATATCTGGTTTACGACTGCAGGAAAAATGTGGAGTAGCAGAAGTCTACACTGCATGAGGGCAAACCATTCTCTGAGGTACTGTGTGGGCTCACCTCATGTTGCTTGCTGTCATTGCAACCAATGACAGGTTGTTTATTTGTTGAGCAGGATATGTAGCAACTTTTTAAAATGCTGCTGTCTTTCCTTTCATTTGGACTTGAGCAATTACTGGAATCTTAAAGCAGATTGCTGTTTCTGAAAGGTCATCTTCTGTAAGTGCAGCATCTCAATGTCTTTATAGAGAGTTGAGATGTACGTAAGAGCCAAAGACCTGGAGGATGTAAGAGCATCTGGGCATGGAGAAAACAATGACAGCAAATGGAAAGAGAGTTATGCTGGGCATCCCTGAACCCTAAATAGGAATACCCCTGGCAAGTGTAGGAGAGAGCTTGGAAGGATTTTATCAACAGATTCAACCCCCATATTCCTCTCAGATAAACTTTCTTGTAGGGAAGCGTTTGTTCTCATGAGACCATCCAGAAATGAACTCAGTTAAAGAAGAGCTGGATTTCAAAAATCCTCAGTTGCAAACAGTCTTGGCACATTTGTGTTACTGGATGATACCAGCCACAGAAAACTTGGCCTTGACCTCCCCAGTAATGATGTAGTACCCTGTGTGGCCTGGACTGAAGGACAAAAGAAAGGTAAGGTTTTGTAGGCCATGACACTTCTACAGACTCCTACTTGTACAAGCTTCTCAATATTGAAGAGTTTTAAGTTTCTTTGCCTTGATGAAACAATACAATTCATACAATTATTAATACTGTAATTACCAGTTTACTGTCTATTGTCAGTAGGTATTAACGCTTACTCATAGGCAGGATAAGGAACATGAATGTTCTTTCTCTTCGGCTTAACATTCTCCCCCTTTCTGCTCTGAAAACTTTTTCATAGATCGTATCAGACAGTTATCCATTCAATTTTATAACACTTATGAAGGTGGAGGCTCTGACTCCAAGTTAAATTTGAGCTTGCTTTTCCAGGGGAGCCCCACATTCCCAGAAGCAGGCTTGCTTTGTCTTACAATCTTTACCTTGCATTATAAAATAAATGCCAGGATGATGGAGAGCTGCCTTTCTAGGTCAAACAACTGTAGATAAGTGTGGGAGAGGCTGGAGGGGCAATGCCTGTTCAACCAAAAAAGTTCACTAATGATTTCTAAAATGTCTTAATTGCTTCAATGCAATCTCCAGCATCCCTTTCATGCCTCACACAGGACAAATCACTCAGTCTAATATTTCAGAATTAGCAACTTGCTGAAGTAACCAGACTATAATCTTCCTAGTCATGGGTTAGAATTTTTGAGGTCTCATCAGCACGCCACAGCTTCTTTCTTTAAGTGTTTTGTGTAACTGCAGGCTTATCTTCAAAGAGCAGATGTATGAACTATCATTTTTGATTAAAGCCATCCAGTAAGAATAAATAATAAAAAAAAAAAGTCGCCTGTTCACTGCAGTTAAAATCATCTATTTTAAATACATTTACATATTCCCTTAGCTGTCCAACTATTTTTTCCCCACTTTCCCTTCTTTTTGCAGCTTGGAATCCTGCCACATTTATATTTCATATGAACTACTCAGGGCCCTAATTAGCAGAAATGGGATGTCAGCAGGGTACCAGCCAGCAAGGGAGGGCTTTTTCTTCATTGGGAAGATGTGCAGCATGTGGCATGGATCAAAATCTTTGCATCCCATGCAGAGAACAGCGTGATGTGAATTGCAGAGCAAGGTAAATGGGAGAATCTGGGTTATCTTGGAAATTTGTGAATTGACAAAAGGTACCAATTCACATGTTTTAGCTATAGGCAAAATGCAGGGGGTTTTGCCAGTAGTAAGGCAAAGTAATCCAACATTTAGTATTTGAGCATGTGACATACTCGGAACTACTCTGCAGTTGTGCTTTGTGAGCCCACAGCTGCTCTGCACAGCCCAGTCCCATTGACATCTAGGGCTAGATAAAAATAAGAGATTTGGAGGACACAACAGATATCACAAAGCCTCACTTTAGCTGCCTGGCCCCCATGAGAACTCCAGAATCCTCCAGAACATAGAGCTTGCCTACAGAGCACAGGGGGAGATAAATGTCTCTGCTAAGGTCCAAAATTACCAAGAAGGGAGCTCATTTGGCAGTAGTGTTAGTCACCATCAAATGACAAGTAGAGATGTATCTTCTTCACAGAGTGTGCAATAGGGGACACTTCTGGTCCTTCATCATGTCATATGGGGGTATTTTCACAGGACTAGGAGCATGGTGTTTCTCACTACAATGGGGCTGTGTCCAACAAGAGTCACAGATTATGCTGAATCATGAAGAAGGGCCAGAACAGAACTCATATGAGCGAGATTCAAAGGCAGAAGAAAAAAAACCAAACCAAAAAACAAAATCAAAAAACATCAGAAAATTACAGAGACCAAGAGACCAGCCATGGAGAGTCATGCCCAGGAAAAAGCCAGGAGAGGACCAAAGAACATACAAAGAACAGAGAAATAGTTCTCCATTTCCTGGTGCAAACCTTTGTGCTCATTTTCAGCACAATGATTTCTGCAGCCCACACCTCCTGAGTGCACAAGCAGCAGTGGGTTGTAGATGGCAAAGCTGTTGATTTGCATGTGTCCAGGCATTCCCTGTGTTATTCACTGCTTAACCCTGGCATTTATAAAAATAGAGATAGGAAAGAAAATCTAGAGAAAATCACCTGCCCTTCACGGGTACAAACTTGCACTGCAGTGCTATGTGTGTTTCTGACTAGTCTGGCTGTCCCTCTCTGAACAGAAATATAGCAGTAACAAAAGATGCAACCAGGAAGGTAAGAACTGCAAAGAACATGTGGGTTGCAAGGTCAGATTGATCTAAGAAATGATCTGTCTTTTCTTCTCGCCTTTGAAATATATATCTACTGAAGCTGTGATTCCTTTCAACAGACACTCAGAATAGCAAGGAGGATTTCAGTTCTGCAATGGGCAGGAAATCCTCTTGAGAGCAGACATAATTTTAGACAGACATTGAACTGGAATGGATGATGCCAAGGACAGATGCTTTTTTCACATTTTTTGATACATATAAATATATATATATATATAAATTTGCT
>NW_009925622.1:0-6278 GCF_000696875.1 Nestor notabilis | reverse complement strand
TGCCGGCTGGGCTTGAACCACGACAGGGGGGTGTATCAATTTAGGGTCAATGTAAATGAGCCTCTGTAGAGCTCTGTGAAACCAGGTCTTTTTGAGCACCACCTTTCTCTTTCCCATCTTTTCAGCTTTCTATTTCAGCTGTGTGTACTTATCTAAGTTTTTCCCTGTGAGTTGCTTGAGAAGTTGTTCTTTTAGGTAGCTTCTCTTTCTTGTCTCCTCATCCATTGAGTTAAACTTTTGTCACAACATGCTTGGAAATGTGTTTAAACACTGAAGTTGAATTATGCTTAGACCTTTTGTTAAAAACCTGGGGATAAGGGATCACTGGATTCTCTGAAACTCATTGTTACATGTTATGTTTGCACTGATGTCTGGTATTTTTTCCAAACTGTTTTTCAGAACAGTTCCTTGTGACTTCTGCCTTACACTTTTTGTAGGACTCTAGTTTCACACTTTTGTGTTAAATTGGTGACCATTTAATTGACTCTTCTTTACATGGTCTGGTTTTCAAACATCCTCAAAAAAAAAAAAAAAGCAAGCTTACCTCCAATCTTGCTACTGTTTTTAAACTGTGTGGATGAAGTCTTAAAAAAAGTAGTAATACACATGCCAAATTGCTTATGTATCTTGCATTTCTCAGTGAGGGCCCAATATCAGGTCTGCAATCGATTTTTTTTTTTTTTTTTTTTTTTTTAGATAGAAACCTTGGCCGGGCTACTCTTCTCCTTTCACAGTCCTGAAAGTGTCAACTTGAACTACAGCCCTAATTTGGTCTGAAATGGGGTAATGTGATATATTTGAAAGTCTGTATGTGGAAAATGGTTTATTAATGTGTCTGTTTTATTTCAGGAAGATGTGGAAACAGGAGTCCACCTTGATCCTGCTATCAAGGAAGTTCAATACAATCCCACTTATGATACCATGTTTGCACCTGAGGTAAGAAGCAGTATTGATCTTTAGAGCAGAAATGCCTTTGACATAAAGGCAGAGGTTCTATAAATCTCATGTGAAATTCATATAAGATGTATCTTCTTTGGATGCTTGTTGTATTTTGGAATCTAGTTTGGGCAAGTTGAAAAAAGATTCTACACAGGTGTGTTGGTATTTTTAATGCTTGAATTTTAATATTCTGCATAAAGCTGTTCTAAGAAGAATTTTAAAGTGTTTATTAGAATAATAGATACGGAAATTGAAAAATCAAGATAGGAAAATAGCATTATAAAGATGTTGAGAAAACATGACGTGCATTAAAGTAGTCTCTTCCTATTCTCACAGTTTTGCTATTTGCTCATCATGCTACTTAGCAAAATGAATCGTTGTAGGTTTTGGGTATATATGGCTTTTGGAGCAGGATTTAAAATTAAAATCCAATTCCTTTCAGTATTACAATTCCCATCAGCTTTTAAGTATTTTAGTAGCTTAACCGCTTTCTATTTTGTTATAACTGACATGCTATCTGAAAGATAAAAATAGCTGTTCAAGCATTTAGCTGTTTCCAGTATTTAACTTCTTTATACAGCTTGTCTTCTTTTAGACCAGGTGTTAGTATTTTAGGTAGGCAAAGGCTGCATCAGTCTGAAATTTCTATATTAGTTATGCTTTATGTTTACAAAACCTTTTGTGGAATCACATAAATGGGCCTTTTCATAGCAAGCTTGCTTTTTGCAACATAGCAAGGCCACAAAGTGTGTGAGCATAAATACTGATTTAAACTTACTACAGTGCTACCTTGTGTAAGTGTTTTTAGTTAGGGAAGCCTAATGTGGGGTAGTCTCGGGTGCCTGCAAATATGGCGACAAGTATAGGGTTACAATTAACTTTATTTTTATGTTAGTCTCAGTGTATTGCATTTGTTTGTATTCACTGTTTTGGTTTTGGTTTTTTCCCCCTAACTGTGGTATGGTCAGGAAGACTGGCAATTGTTGTCTTGCAAGAAGAAAAGCAAGGCAGGGTTTCATAAGTGAATTTCCTGAAATAATACAGCAAGTCCCCAGTTGCTTTTTAAATGCAGTTGGCAGTGTAACTTCTTCATTAAGTACATGAGTTTAGTAGGTTTTGCTATCTCCCCCTTACGAAGAACATGATGCTGTTATTTTGTCTTTGGAATGCTTGTGCTGATCTCATACTGAATGGCAGTGCTTTGTGTCAAGTAGTTGATATTGATTTGTCCGCTGTACCAGTAATACAGGCTAGAAAGTTCAATCAGAAAATGAGCAGTTCACAGCAACTGTGCAAGCGCTTACTGTGTAAAATAAAGGACTTAGAAGCTTATTCAGTAGTCATAAAGAAATACAAAGTTGAAGTGATTTTGTTACAATTTCTGCCAGATAAGTCGAATGCTGGGGGTTTTTTTCCCCCCTGTGTATTTTCCTGAAAAAGTATACATGCATAAATAAGAAATTGGTAATTCTGATATACTTTCTTTTAATATTTTTGATGTAGTTTGGACCAGAAAACCCATTTAGGACTCAACAGATGGCTGCACCTAGAAATATGCTTTCTGGTTATGCAGAACCAGCTCACATCAATGATTTCATGTTTGAACAACAAAGAAGAACCTTTGCAACCTATGGTAAGTCCTTAATAGTAGGATTTACCTCCACCTGTATTGTGCTGAGCTTGAACTGTCTATGGAACAGTTAATAGGACTGAAAGTTCTGTAAATTGCTTTTTAACAGACCTACTAAAATGGAGAAAGGTCTTTGAGAATCTATATGGCTGGAGATCATAGTATGTGTTTGAGAAATATGATTGTGTAATTCCCTTTGAAACTGTAATCTAGTGTGTGACCTCCTACCAAGCCCCTCTTCATTAATGCTTCCATTAGTTGCATCAGTGTAGAAAACGAATCAAAATTTCACACTTCTAATATGACAAATAACTGTAGATCCATTTATGCAAATAGATTCTTTCATGTGATTCTAACTAAACGTAGCTCTTAAAACTAAAAGGAAGCTTTACTGTTAGGTTCCACAGAATGGTTGCCTCTGGATACAAGCTGAATGAACAGGAATTGAAAAAAGTAGGAATATGTCACTAAAATGTTCTTAGCAAAGACAGACCCTAAGCACTTCATGCTGGTGGTCATTTTGGTAGCTGCTTTCTTGTCTTGAAGAATCTTTACACTTGTAAATAGTTGCATTTGAAAAATAAAACATTTGAGTTTTGGAGAGGCTTGAGTTTCAAATAGACTTCTTAGGAATTGTGAGAAAAACTGATTTTTATTTTTTTTTTAATAGAAAAAATATGGAAAAACTATGGATTCTAAGCATTATTTTGGACTCGTTTGAAAGAACAAACCTGCCATATGTTTATGTGTAACAGTGGTTAATTTTTCTTCTGTGTTTCATTTTAAGCTTTCATTTCAATTTTAAACTTGACTGCAAGAGCTTGTCTTGCAAATACACATTTTCGGTTTCAGATGAAGTATCACTTTATATACTTCAAATTCAGTCTTATAGGCAAGTTATGATGCTTCCTGTGTAACCTTAAGGTGTCACAACACTCAACTTTTGCACAACAGACTTGAGTCTGTCTTTATTTGTATTTACATTCAAAATAAATTTGTATTTACTCCCTGCAAACTGTCATGCCTCAAAATTACCTCTCTGCACACAAGTCGCCTTAAATTTATTAGGGCTTTATGCATGCATGCATTCATTTACTGCATTCTGTAATGGATGGGATTGGGATTTTATTGCTAACATCTGTAGAAGCCATGTATTACAGTAAAACCTGGAAGAAAAAAATACCTAAAATCAGAGACTATAACATCCTCAGATTCTCTTTGTATTTGAGTTTTATTAGAGGCTTTCTTGTAAATGTTAAAAATTGGAATATATTTAAGACAATTGTTTTTTGGGTTTTTTTTTTTTTTGGGGGGGGTGGTTTTTTTCTTTTACACAGTTTTAACTAATAGTTACTGTTCACCGAGTTGTTAGGATGTGGTAAATAAGCAAAATGCCAATACTAAGAAATAGGAATAGTTCTGTAGCATAACTTTAACTTACTAGACTGCAATTTTGATGTTAGAACTTGATAGATAATACAGGTAGGAGCCCTAATCAGGGTCTGAATAGACAGATGAGATTTTATTCTGTAAAATAAAATGTTGCGTTGTGTGGGTTGTGCATTTTGCATGTGTGTATGTGTAAAACAGATACAGAAAAAAAGGATCTGTATGCATGTTGTATTTGGGTTTTGGATTTTTTTGTTTGTGAAATTTAGTTTGGAGAAAGATAGAACTAGTAAATCTACTCAAAACTCCTGCTGTTGGTTTATGTCATCAGTGTGCAGCAACTGTGCACTGCATTGAAAGCTGTATTACAAGAAAGCGTTAAAAAATACATTGTTTGTTTTTTTTTTTTTTTTAAGACTAAGAACATTGGCAACTGTGCTACTATCGTATTCAGCTTTCTAGATGTGTTCAAGGGATAATGATCTGGGTACAGTGATAATGGAGCTATGAAAAGGCTGAGATATAGGCAATTTACACTGCAAGAACAAGCACTGAGAAGCTGAAGTTCAAGCTAGAAGATCCAGTAAATGAGTATGATATCCTGGCTCTCTAGGAGGGCTTGAGGGTCCTTTCAACCCTTTATCCTGTTAGACACATGGGCAGCAATTGGTACCTACTGAGGAGCAGACACAAGCAAATAGTGATACATCTGAATACTTTTTTTCAATATGTAGTCTCTCAACTAAGGGCAGTGTCTCTATATTTATTAATTTTCAGTGGTCAATCTAGTTCCTCTGTTGCAGCCTTTCTGTATCTGTGGCTGTGCTTTCTTTCTCTTCTGAGTCTCTGCTAGTTCCACTGTATTGTTCCAGAGGTGAACAGCAAAGCTGTGCACAGCATTTAAGATGTAATCTGACTGTGAATTTCTGAGGCTCAATAAAGTGAGAGGCTTTTCGCCTTCAGTTTGTAAGAATTCTTAACATTGCTTTTTTTTTTCCTACTACTTTGGGTAACTGAGCAAGTAAAAGCTACTTGCTTCTTTTCTCCAGGTTATTTATTGATACGTTGAACAGCATGGGCCTGAGCATGAGTCTCACAGCAACCTTCCTGTGCTGTGGAAACTATCTATTTATTCTTGACAGTGTTTTAATAACTTTTAAGAACTCGAAGAACTTTGGAGTTCTGAAAGAGTCTTTGAGATACCTTGTAATCAGTCTAACTTGGTTTCGTAAAGGTATCCAGCATCAACCAAGCTTTGCTCATTCACATTTGTCACCTCAGAAATACTCTGGAGGTTTTGTCACTGTAATTCAAATGTATGGAAATCTATGTTGTCTGCTCTTCTGTAATATATAATGCTCATCCAAGTGCCTACTCGTTATTTCTTTCTTTATAGTTTCTACTGCTTGAAACTTCTAACCATACAAATGTCTGGCTGGTTGACCTGTAGTTCTCCAAATCTCTGAAATACCTTTTGAAAGTCGGCATTGTATTTGATACGTTCCGTTTCTGTCATATTGAGGTGATTCAACATCAGCATTTTTGCAGTGTGGTTCAGCTTTAGATCTCTTGAATAACTACCATCTGGTCCCAGTGTTTTGTTACCACTTATTTGACTCTTTAGTCTCCTGACATTTCACTTTGAGATAGATATTTTGTCGCATTACCCATAAAGAAAGGTTCTGGCACAGGAGCCTACCCAAGCTTCTTCATAATGAACATGTATTTTAAGGAACCTCACTGATGCTCTCTTTTCATTCCTTTATCTGTTGGCCTACATGCTTTCTGCCCCTGCAGTTTTTGTCAAAGGGCAAACATTGGGTTTTATACCTTATGTGATTTGCTCCTCACTTTTTTTTTTTGTGGGGGGGGGGGGGCGTGCCTTACTGTAGTGTTTGCTTTGTCTGCTAGAGTTTGATTCTTTCTATCTTTCACACCTGGATGAAACTTCAGCTCTTTGAAGAATAGTTCCTTATTTCTAATAGTTGCTCTTTACATACTGTTCAGCTGTGCTCACTTCCTTCTGCTTTCTTTAAAGTCTTCTTTTAATAGCTGGGAGGCATTAGTTCTTCTCCTACATGGTGTCTTTGAAGTGTCCCTGCATTTGGAAAAGGCTTTTAACCTTTGCTCACTTTCTGTTTGTTTTTAAAATCTTCTTTACTTAATATAGCCCTCCTGTTTTGAGATTGAGATCATTGTAGTAAATGTTTTTATGGCTTGCCTTGCTTTCTCAACAGTGTTACTTTATACTGCATTGTGGTAATTGTTAAAATGTGTATCCTTAGAAAAGAAATGTTTCAAGTTTCCTACAGTGCTCAGT
>NW_009925621.1:0-422 GCF_000696875.1 Nestor notabilis | reverse complement strand
TGGCACCCAAACCTCAGTAACTGGGACCCAATGGCACCCAAAACTTGTTAAATGGGAGCGAGTGGCACCCAAATCCCATTAAATGGGACCCAGTGGCACCCAAACCTTATTAAATGGGAGCGAGGAGCACCCAAATCCCATTAAATGGGACCCAGTGGCACCCAAACCTTGTTAAATGGGAGCGAGGAGCACCCAAATCCCATTAATTAAATGGGAGCAAACAGCACCCCAAATCCCACCCAAACGCATCCCCAACGGGATCCCATCCCCATGGGAGACACTTGGGAATGTCGCCAGCCCACATCCATAGGGATACATGGACAAGGGCTCCCCATTCCCACCAAACCCAGGGATAACCCCCCCGGTGAACCCCAAATCTGGGTACCCCCAAATGCCATAGGCCACAACCAAGGGGTCCAACC
>NW_009925620.1:6236-9359 GCF_000696875.1 Nestor notabilis | reverse complement strand
ATTATTTTATAAATAAGATGTTTTCTTTCTGTTTGAAAAACAACCATGTAATATCTGCAAGGTGATGAAAACAAACTTGCCAATGCCTAAAATTTTGGATGGATGCTTGCTTGATGTACTTGCAAAAAACCCCAAATTATTCTGATTGTCAATTTAAATTTATTGTAAGATGGAAGAATATAGACTCTGTGCTTTCATGCAAGATGTGTAGAGCTCTCATTTCAGATCCGTCTTTGATGCTGGCATTAACTAAGCATTAACACAAGCTAACTGAAATGATGTCTCTAGATCTCTACAGGCACTGAAAGCTGAAACAGTGGATCACATGATAAAGAGTCACTATCACATATCATCACTATAATAGATATGTCACAAGTACTTATTTTAAGAGAGGTGGATGAGATAATCATTGTTTCCAGAAATAAAACTATACATTTAGGCAATGAGAAGAACAAAAAGTTTATTATATTGAAAGTGTAAAATGCGTTAAGTTTCTGGTGACAGCAAAGCAGAAAGGGCCCATGCTCCTGGTTTTGGCCTGCATCCATATACTGACAGTTGTTAGGAGATGTGATAGAAGCTCTGTCTGACATAGCTGCCCTGACACAGAAGTCAGTAATGTAGCTGCAAATTCTGGTTCCCCTTCTCCCCTTGTCTGACATGACTTTTGTCAGGTGGCTTTAAAATACTAGATTAAACATAGCTTTGCTGATATAGCTTCACCTCTACTGGTCTCTCTTTGATTTGTATACAAAACTGTAAAATGCCTCCATGGCATAGTTATTTTGGAATGCATTATGAATATCCAGTAGATGTAATTTGCCTTTAAAATACCATTTTTTTTTTCAATTCCTAGAGGTGCTGGAATTCTTCATTTGCAAAGTATGCAGAAAACAACCACTTTCTAGTTAAAGCTGTGTATTGTGTGACTTGATTAAAAAGCGACAAAGACTTTTAACTGCTTTTTGTAAGATCTGTTCCAGTGAAACTGTTAACTCTGCATAGATTTCATTATTCTTTTTTTAAACAGTCAACTTCTTTTATCAGCCAAAGAACAAGTCATTTGATTAATGATCATTTTTATCTCTTTGAAAGGATCCTTTCCGACCATTGGGGTGAAGTCTCTTTCGAGATTCCTGAGGGCGGGATTTTTAAATAGCATCCTGGCCTCACATCCAGTGTCAGGGGGTGGATCTTTACCCCCCAGCATTTCCTCTGGTAGGTATTCCAGCCTATTCCCCTGCCATCAATCTTTCCTTTCACCATTTGCCCCATGTCTTCACACATCTTAGGGGGACAAAATTTGGTATTGGTCTGACAGGAGGACTGGATGTCCCTTCCAATAAAAAGCCAAACTGAAAAGATATGAAAAAAATAAATTACTTTTTGGGAACTAGCCATTTTCCTGAATCAAAGTATAAGAGAAATCGTGAGGGAAACAGATCTGTTGTTAGGTGATCAACCTGAATATTGGAAGAGAAGGCCTGGTATTCTCTAGTATACACTTCATGAAGCGTCCCATGTGCACCAGAGAAACATAACTTTAAAAATGCCTCTATAAAATCACAGATTTTATGTGAGACTCTGACTCTTCCCGAAAAATTTTCATTTCCTTGCTAAAAAATCGAAGCAAGACAAATTTGGAAAGGGAAAATTTGATTACTTATTGATGTAGTGTTTAAATCTTTCGTATGCTTCTGTAGTTGCAATTTGTATCACATGAAAACAGCCTTAACATTTTTCAGTAACTTTTATGACAATTTGAACTACTATAATTCTCTTAAAATGAGTGAGAAAGCCCCGTTGCCTGTGTTGCCAGCACGGCATTCTGCATTGCCTCTGGCAAGGTCCCCAGCAGAGGCACAGCTGATGATGGCACGAGGGACCCCAGAGGGTTGGCATAAGGTTGAATGTAGTCCAAGAATGAGAACACCATGCCAGGTAAACAGGCTGCTATCAGATACTGGGCTGAAACAAGAAAGGACAGGTTAGAGGCATCCTTTCCCAGAAAGACTGTATGTGTTATCCATTCTCTTCTGGAACTGTTAAACACCATCTTCCATCAAAACTAAGAAGTGAAGAATAAATACATGTACTTTAATTACAGTTAAAACTGGATCAAAGCTCAGTTCTGTTCCTTTCCAAATTACATATTTCTGTGTAAAATTAATCTGTACATGGGCCAATGTCACATTTGTGTACTTTCAGGACATCTTACCTCTAATGTTGCTTACAGGTTTTCTTAAAGAGAAAAATCTCTTATGGTAAAAGTAGGGAAAAAATTGAAAAATTACCTTATGTTATTGATTTGCTATACAAAAGAAACTGTTCTACTTCTCTCTGTTCCATTTCATGTGTTGCATTATAGGACTCACTAATACAAAATAATTCTTTTCCTTTTTTTAAGTTCTATTATGTCTTTGTTTACTTTCTTTAAATAGAAGACTCTCAGCAACTTTTTCTTATGACTGTTTGGGTGTCTTTTTTTAACAGTTTGTAAAATACTTTCGTATTTTTCTCCTTGGGGTATCGGAGTGTTTAACAGCCTTTAGGCTATTGGCAGTCAAAATCACAATGAGATTGGTATCTGTAACCAAACAACTGTGTGGAAGAGGAGATAGTCCAGGCCCCATAAAATTCTCTGGTTTTAATGTAGTGTTATGTATAGCATAAATCTATTAGATTAAAAAATGGTTTAGCTGCACTTATGAACTGGCTACTCAACTACGTATCTACCTACAGGTTTATTTTATAAGGTACTTCGGACTGTTGTTTTCTGAGTGCTTGTAAAGCTTTTTATCACATTTTCTGGGCTTAAATCAGATGTCTTAAACATGGTTTCAAAAGTTCTTGCTATTAAATGTCTTTTACTAAGAATTCTGATTCAATCTGATGAAATATTCAAAACAGAGAAAAAATAGAAATAAAGCTACATGATTTGCAACATATAGACCAGCAGGGTAATGGAAATATATGTTATTGTTTGATTGTGTCAACAACAAAAAAAATGAGTCAAGAAGCAGCCCCACAGAAAGGGAGATACTGCCCACCCACCAGAAAGTGAGGATTGTCAGGTAGTTGAAATCCAGTGGAGCACTGTAATAAGGCCAATGGACGAGACGT
>NW_009925620.1:0-6205 GCF_000696875.1 Nestor notabilis | reverse complement strand
GAAAGAGTGCATGTGGGGGGCCAGGTAGCATGAAACTCCATAGTATAAGTCAGAAATTGCTATTAACAAATATATCCTAACAATCTCACCTGTAGTGCTGCAGTTTAACTCTTTATTTTTTACTTTATCATATTGGTATTTACGTTAAGCATAATCTTAAGTCTGAATTGCTTCTCTTTGTTACAGAGATGACAAGAGGATGCTATTTCTATTTCATGGTACTGTCTAAATTGCTAAAACCAGCTTTGCCATGCATGTGTGGAAAAACCCACACGTTCAATACATTTATTTTTTTTAAGAGATCTGTTGAAGGGAGTACTGATAAAGGATGTGAGAGGCTCAGAACTGAATCTCTTACTGTGTATGATTCAGTGGAAAATATAAGTTCATCCTGGTATCCTTAATAGCTTTAGTACAAACAGAAGGATGTACCCTTTGTTCCTTTTTATTGAAAACCAGTGCACTAAACACCTGACCTTTTTTCTGACTATTGCTTTACCAAGGAACAAAGAAACCCAAGGCAACAATGCTCCAAGAAGGTATTTAAGCAGTGATCTCTATGTTATCATGGCAGCCTCTGGCTGTTAGAACAGCAACAGGCAGGCAAAATCAATTCCCCATTGCAGTCTTGATGCGGCCTCCAAGGCTTCCCCTCTCATTAAAAGTGAGAGGATTGCTGTGTATTGTACTGGAGGGAGGCATGCTCAATTGCTGCTTTTGATAGCACTGTGACCCCACTTCCATTATCTGAGATGCTGGGCTCATATTGGCCAGTAGCTTTCGTAAGCCTAACAGAAGTACTTAATGTTTAATAACTTTGCTGAATTATAACATAATTGCTTCACATATAGCTTTTGTGTAAAAATTCAGTGAATTTAACTACATGGAAGGCTTAAAATGCCTGCAGTATTCTCCTATTACAGTCATTGGAACAAAGATAATGAGATGATTTTTATTTTCCAAAACCATTAACTCAAGCTAAGTGTCAGATTTACTCCAAAATAGTTGGAAAATTTATTCCTTACTAAAGACAAAATGCTTTTACATCTTTTTTTTTTTTTGTCCTACAAAATCTCCCACAGATATTTTACAGGAAACACAGAAATAAAGTGGAAAACATGCTATAAATAAGTGTTTGAGAATCAACTTGGCAGGGCAGTGTAGCTCTTAGTTTCCTTTTTCCCTTTTTACTTTTCATTCAGTAGCTGGGGAAGTGTATTTCTTTTACTATTACACTGACAGACAATGTTCAGCTTTGTGTAATACGGTGTCTGCTTTTGCACTCTGCAGAGGTTCACTTATGTAAAAGGTATCCTTATTTAGCCAACTTGAAGATTAATTTATGCTGCTGGCATGAGACATTACACCTTTCTGTGTAAATAGATTGCCTCAAATGTTGGTGGTTTTTAAGCCTAGACATAACTATGCGAATGCAGTAATGCTTATATTTGGTAGTTACATCAGCAGTCTGTCAATGCTGTGCTGCCATTGCACTAGAAGTAAAGCTCTTAGCAGGCCTGCAAATATCTACCCTAGATTTTTGCAAAAACAAGCCCATTTTCAGACAATAGCTCCTTTTGATTTATTGATCATTTATGTCACAAAATATTTAGTTTCTAGTTATCCCACCTGTTAGCAGTACAAATTCACATGACGTAATTGATGTAGGTCTATAAGGACAGATAGATTCACATAAGTAATAAGTACATTTTCTCATGTGATATTGCCTTGCATATATTAAACAGAATTCTTAAACCACTTAGCAGTTTACACTCCTCATCAGACTTGCACTGGTACAAGCTGTGGAAGTTTACACCTTCCTTTTAATTACACACACACAAATATACACATACATACGCATGTTGATAAAAACCAAATAACTAAATTGCCAGTGCTACATCTATTTTTTTCCAATTCCAGCTCTTCCGAACTAAGTTCAGTGTTGTTTGCTCTATCTGGGGGAAATTCTTAGCTTACTACTCCTGCTACGTATTGGCAGCTCTTGATTTTAGTCATGCGTAAAGGGTTTCTCACATAAATGCATACCCACATTGCCTGGCAGAAGTTATAGATAGAAAAATTTATGGTATGCTGCTGTCTTTGAAGAGTGTCAGACAGATTGTTAAGCTTGCTGAGTTGGAAAGGAAGGGAGGGAAAGCAAATGCCTTTCCTACTGTTTCTTTCAAGCTAAATTCCTTTCCTGAGTTTTTCTGTTCACAAGAACAACTAGAGATGGGTGTCAGGATGTGAGAAACTGTGGAAAAGTTCCTGTTAAGTAAACCTCCCGGACCCCTTTCATGCTGCTCAGCATTCAAACTACATCAGCAGGAGAGGGAAAAAAAACAGCAAAATTTTTCTCTCCATGTACACCTTTCTATGAACATCAGTGTTGCGATTTGCTCGTGAAATCGTCTATCTCCCCATGTAGTCAGCAGCTGGATCATTGCCCCGCATTTCATTCATAGAGCACAGGACTTCTCCTCCACATGAAGTACATTATACAGAGGATATCCCGTTTTCACCGGTTTATTGCCTGGTTTTCTATGACTAACATATGTTGTAACATTCACATTTATTACAGGGAGCTTCTCAAAGAACTCAGATATAGCTGCAGAATACTAAACCAAATGATTATCAGCTTTCTTTTTCCCAAAAATTAATATTTTATTACAATTTCCAAGTGCACCTGAGTGAGCCCATTATTCTTGATATTGTATAAACCAACAATTGAAAGAAAATTGTATTGACAGATCCTTATTGAACAAAATTACTCAACAAGAACCATCAAGGAGCTATTGTTCATAGTGAAACTCAACTACAGTTATTGGTACTCCAATAATGAGAAAAGTAACTTTTTTTTTTTCAGTTAACACATTTTCCCCTACTCTGGATTCCAGCACCTAAACTGCTGTATTTATTATTAAATGAAAATTGCTATTGCTTTCACGGTAACTAACAAATTGATTCTTTTATTGCATACGCATTTTCTAGTATCTCTGAGCCAAATGGCTATTCCAATTTATTTTTTCCAGCCTCAGCGCTATTTCACTGGCATGTTTAACCTATGAACCTACAACTAATACATAATGATGTGTATTTTCTGAGGATAGAAGTCCAGATGAATATGGACTTTTCTGTTAGGCAGACAGGAAGTTCTTCAGAACCAAAATATGGATTGAGCAATAAGTAACATCAATAGTGAGATAAGCTTTTTTTTTGTACTGGTCCATTAGGGTTTAGCTTGAACTGTAGAATTGGAATTAAGCTCTGAGTGTAGGACAGGATGTGATAAAAGGAGGTCATTCTCCACCCTTGCTAAATAGCAGTTTCCATGCTTAGATGGTCATCATAAACAATTCCAAACATTTTATCCCTAGAAGTTCAGAAAAATTTATTTGCATGTGTGGTCATTTTTACATAATGTACACCACTGTTGTGTGTTTTTTAAAATCTGACTACAGAAAAGGTGGTAATTTATTGTAAGAAGCATGTGAATTGAAGCAAGTTGCTGTTCATTACAAACTGGAGCAGAAAGCTAGGAAGAGGAGAGCTGCAGGAGCCTGATGGATACACACAGAAATGTATTTGTAAACAAGCGCACATTTGTAAATAATACACAGTAATTCTTTGTTTCAAGATGAAAGGGAAGGGAGGAAACCAGAACTCCCTTTTTAATGTAGCAGTAAAGCACTGGAGGTGAAAGCAGATACAGTTTATTTGATTTTTTGTGAGGTGGAAGTTGGAGGGAATAGTTAAATTGAAAAATGTTTAGGGGTTTTTGGTCTATTTTAGGTAGGAAGCCAGTGTACCTCTACCAAATTCAGCTTGCTGAAATAACATACCTACATGTATGGAAAATAATCTGCTGAACTCTGGATTTTACACACTGGTATTTGACAAGCCTGTTTAGGTGCCTTATGAAGTTGGTGAACATACCTGGACTAACTCATAGGATCTGTTTGTGATGTATAGTTATGAAAATTGTAACTCCTTCCACTGAAATGCCTTTTTCTTTCACAGAAAAAAAATCTAGTTATTGTTAGCTATGTCTGCACAGTTGCAGGAGTTGTGTTATGGAAGATGAATGTTTTTGGTTTTCTTCTTCATGCGTCAATGAGTTTCCATATTTTTCTTATGATTTCAAGATATATATGTTTGTCTATAAAACTCTGCATCTAAAGTTTGCTACTTGACCAATCTTCGTTATAACTCCTTTTTTCTCATTTATGATCAAAATCAGAGTTGAAGGGAGAAGCTTGAGAATGTGTCTTTTCATGTCTTGAAGGTAGAAAACCTGAAAGAAAAATAAAGAAAAACCCAAAGAGATCACAAAAATGTCACAAGGTTTGGTCCAGTGCATAATTTATTTGTTAGAGCCCTGACTCGTTTTGTTAATTTTGGATTTAGCAGCTCACACATGTTACAACCAAAGCTTCATTTGTGGATTTTAGAAACTTGAGGAGTATTGATATGTAGCCTCCAATGCTTCTTGAAATGAGAAATTATACCTTTCTCATCTGTAGAAAGCAGCAAGACACTCATAAATAATGAAGAAGGAGGTAGTGGCTCATCAGTTTTGTATAGCTCAGAAGTTTAAAGTTGATATAGACCAAAGGGAAATAGGGGCAAAATGTGTGCTCAGTAGTAAATGGAAAAAAATGCATAAAGGATGCTCTGAAGTGCAAGACATGTCACAATCTTATAAATCTCACAATCAGGCACAGTAATGAATAAACAAAAAACGTCCTGACATTTCAGAGTAGGATTAAAACAATTCCTTAACCAGGTCATTCTATTTATGAAAGCAAAAAAACATGTTTTACTGTAACCTTATCCATGCAATTTTTTTATTTTGCTAATTTTTAAATTTCTGTTGTAGCTCACACCTTCTAAATAGAACCTATGATAATGGATAAATTCGCAATAGAGACTAAATAAGCTTTGTTTCTTGTGTCCCGTAAGTACCTGTTATGTATCATGGATGTTGACAAAGTGCAGAAGCTCCTGGTACACAGACTTAATTTTGTTTCAATTCCTTTACCTGCTCTGGGGTCAACAGGGCAAGTGATCCTTGATGCAGTCAGACTCTGAACTAATTTTCAACCAAAGAACATCCCTTGCTCTTTCCACAAGAGGATGTAGGGTGGTATAAACACTGAAAATGTTAAGAGTAACTTAAGGGTGAAATATCATTAGATTAAGCAAAATATGCTGAAATTCAGTTATAAAAAAGTGAGGTTAATTGTTAATTAATCTGACTTGGCAAAAGTATCTCTCAAACTGAATCAGAACAGAGTCTGTTATTTATCATGGGGGGTTTTTTTACTGTTCTTTGCTTCAGTGCTGAAGTTAAAGTCCTGGAATATTTAGGGTTCTAAGTCAAATGTCAAGCAATATAAATTTTATGCCAGAATCAGTTCTATTAAAAACTTAATTTGTCTTTTTCTTCCCCCCCAGAACATAATTAAATTAAAACTGAGTGATAAAGTGATAAAGGCTGCCTTTAATGTTGGGATTTCTTGGTTTAAAATAGGATGATATAACCTAGTATTTGAGAGGATGGTAAAAAATGCAATCCTTGACCTCTGTTCATTGATCTGATTTGGGATTTTGGCCATAGTTCACTGAAAAGTAGACAGTAACTTATGCTCATTCATCTATTTTGGATTTTTGGATTTTGCAAAGGTACCTTCCCTTGACTAAACTAACTTAACTAATGAAAAGTGGTCTATAGATATAGGAAAATAGAAAGAGTACTAATAGCGAGATAAAGTAAGCTACATCTATGTCATTTCTTGTAACAGCAAGATGTATGTATGCTAATGCTACCCTGTTTGCAACCTGTGGCTTCTTAAGTCTCAACAAGGGGTTTGGAACTGCAGCTTCTTGTTTTTGAGGCTGCTTGGAACACAGGTCTTAGGCAGGGACCTTCTGTAATGCAAGTCAGTAGTGCAAGTGGGATGGCTTGCAGCAGAATTCCCATTGGCTTCATGTGTATGGATGTGGACTAACAATGCAAAACTCAGCACATGTTTTTTCAGTTGCTTTTGCATAATCATTAGTTTTCTTTCTTTCCTTTTTCCTCCAGTGGTTTTGTGTTATGGAAAGAATATTAGTTTTTTAATTCGCTGAAATTAGTTCTCCTCTGGTTCATCAGTATTAGTAGCACGAGTAAAGAAGCTGCAGTGACATGGCAAGTGGTTCT
>NW_009925619.1:0-29229 GCF_000696875.1 Nestor notabilis | reverse complement strand
CTATTCTATGATTCTACCTCTACAACAGAGATGATACCCTATGCTACTCCTTTTAAATATTTCCAAAAGGACATACAGAGTATACACGTTCACTCTTAAATCTTCAACTCTTTGTTCTTTGTAACCAACATGGTGACTGGAAAGAAGGCTAGAATGTGGGAATACATAGTCATTTCAGTGGATTCTCTGCTGTAGATGTACAGGTAGCAATTCTCCGGGTCCTGCTAGGGGAAAAGAAAGCATCCACACATTCATGCGTGTGTGCTGCCAGCAGAACACATGTTCCACTTATCAGCATCTGCTACTATGCATAAAGGAAGAGAACATGTACCAACATACAACAAAGCATTATAAGGCACTGATCTTAAGTGTATGTATTGCAATTTGTTTAGCCTTCTTCCCTGCAATACAGATGGCAACATCTCAGAGTTGCTTAGAAACAGATAACATTCAAAACATCTATGAAAATATATGCACATCAGAATAATAAACACGAAACAGTAAGTGCCTTTCAGCACGGAAGACAGCAGTATGAGTCTTCAAACCTAACTGCTAATCTCAGAGAGTTAACATGACAAGGAAGTTACTAATTCTGTATTTTAAATGTGAAATAACTTATCTGCATAGGTTACTGTATCTACCACACAGCCAGAATAATGCTTCCAGAAATCCTGCACTTCAATTCTTAAATCAGTATATATTTCAACAACCCAAATGTGCATTTTTTTCATTGGTGATTGAAAGAAAATAACAATGAGATCCCGTATTCAATCTACAATGAAGATTATCCAACACTGTAAGAACTTTAGAACAGAGATTGGGGACAACATAGGAGAACCCAAATTAAAAGCTCCCTCTCTTTATGCTAAACATATTGTTTAGACATAAGGGAGCTGAACAGCCTGTTCTCAAATTCCAGTAAGGGCACTTGGTTTATATCAGGTTCTCACAGTTATGAAAACACTGCTGAGAAAAATAAATTAGTCTAAGTTGTATGGAGATAATGAGAAATGGTTTGATATATAAATCTTACAAGTTAGTGTATTAGGTCAACTGCATCCCAAATCCAATGACATTTCAAGTAGAACAGAGAACAGTAAACTGCAAGCATTTGTTTTAGTGAACTATTGTAATAACTGTTTAATTTACAACATCTTTCACAAAAAGGTAGGGGGAAAAAAAGAGAAGATCACATAACAAATCAAAGTCCAGCAGAGATGTTCTGAGGATGGTTACAAAGAGCATACTCATCACTGCACACCCACTGCTGCAGATTCCTCTGCTACAGCTTTTTGCAGTGCTTAGGATGGCAGCCAAAGTTGAGCAGCTTAGTAACAATAACACAATTATAACTGTACGATTTTGCCATGAAATGCCACACTATTTGCTACAGGCTGTTGTCTACTGTCTGCAGGCTGACATCAATGAAATTTTATACATTATCAGTTCAATGTTCATATACAGGTGGCTTAGTCTTTTTTTTTTTTTCCATTTATAGATGTACTCAGCCTAAATTTATGTGTTACCACACACAAGATTAATTGCTGCTGGTAAAGTAGCCACAGATCCAAATTCAATTCAATTTGTGCCCAGTGAAATGAAAGCAGCACTGAGACATGCCTCAGCTCATTTCAGGGAAATCATTTTCAACAGCATGCACAGCTGTAAATAATTTTACAACTTTATAATCTAATTATTGCATATTGCAAATGTCTCAGAACATTAAGGGTTTAATATTTCTGCTGTACACAAGCTTTGTCAGGAAGCTCTGTGCGAAATGGTCCTGAGAAAGTAATTTAACTTTTGTCTGCCAGTTTCCCTATCTACGAAGCAGGGCTAACTATATACGTCACTTGCATAACAGGAGGCTTAAATACTTTGAAGTCCTTTGACTGATAACGCCACAGATAGGAAAAGTTTTAAATTTATCACAGACTTATCTTTTTATCTTATTAATGAAAGGGGGTTGCCTGGCCATTTGTTACTTAGACTTGCATTATGATTTCATCTGTGAGACAAACCAGGGCCATTCACGCATGGCTATTCAGAAGACCAGTGTTTCTAGTATCTGGAATTAAGACCTAATAATGCTACTTTTTGTCTTCAGCTGTGATTACAAGAGGTAAGGTTTATCATGTGGTCTCGCTCGTTCGCACCACTCTTAAAGATTTGTTCAACATGCAGTAAGTTCATTTCTTGAATTTGGCCTCATACTATTTTTGAACTGATATGATGCTGTTTAGTGACATGCCTTAGCTTGGTTTTCTAGTGCAGCATAAAGTTTTGGTATTAAACTCAGAAGCCCTATAAAGCCTAACTTCTGGTCTAAATTTTAAAACATACACTGAGCTGCAGAAAACACTTTCTGAAGCTCTCAAAGATTACTGAAGATCATTACTGTAGGGATGGCTGTAAAGTCTGCAGTTGTAGTGCCAATATTATATACTACATATATGCAGAGAGATAGCTATGAAATTAACACATTTCAGTGCACCACAAGAAGATGTTCTTACCTTATTCGACTTCTGGTTGTAGGGGTGACTGATGCTGTAGGAGAAGATGAGAGTGACAGTTGTGGTGAGGTGGTACCCATTGCCATAAGAGATGCTGGAGATGCTCCATCAGATGCACTGATATCCCGCTTGATTTCTTCACTACTTCTTCGAGAGACTAAGTGGGAAAATGCCCATAGATTTATCATTTGCAAATGTTAAAACTTCCAAACTTATTCTCGCTCTCTGACAAGCGTTAGTTCAGAGACGATGCATAGAAACCTATATCCAGTACTAGGCTTCAACATTTTTCTTGATCCTTTCCACTTTAGAAATATCAAGAATTTAGATGGCACTACCCACATTTATGAACAGGCTTGTATCTTGAAGTAAAGACAATCTGATGAATGTATCTTAATGGAATATTGCTAATCCCATTTGAAGGCTTTCATGATAAGGAGGAATTTTAACACCAAACTATTTAATTTTCTCTAGTCCATGTATTTATGTTACTAAACTTCAACTAGTTAAAAAAAACCAAAAACAGTTTAGAGAGGACAGCTGCGCTATTTCCATTTCATTTTAATCAGGAACTAGCATGTATGTGGTGCTCTGGACATTAATTAAACATCATCCATGAGCTTATCAAAGATTGACCTCAGGCTATTCAGCAACATTCTACGGAGCTTGCTTCATTTCAAAGAACAAACAAGATTTCTTTTATATGAAAGCACAAGCATTACACTTTGCAACAGATTGTGGAACGGTTGTGTTTTTTCTACATGGTAGAGTTTCTAGTTAGAAGTATGAGGTTTGCCTTTTATACCTAAATAGTCACCATTGTTTATATTTGGCCAAATCAAAGATAAAATTCTCCATATATATACATATATATATATATCTCAGAGATTTGTTTTCTAATGACTTCAGGAAGTATACTCATTTATAAATACGACACACAAGAAGATGGAGAAAAAACACTTCTGGGTGGATATATTTTTTTAGGACAAATCAAAATTATTTTAAACACATCTTCTTCTTGAAACCATTTACACAAATATAGGTATTTTTAAAAAGTATTTCTCTCCAATTACTTCTGCCTAATTCTTAGAAAGTGTCATTTTCACAGTTTCACACTATTTGTGCTATGAATCTTAAAGATCTGTTTTTAGAAGCCCCTGCTGATACCGAGATGTCAGTCTGATAGTAAATTAACACCGTATGTAAACTTCTAATTAGCGAGCCTATATTTTTAAAATCCAAACTTAACATCAAATGTGCAGCAACCACTCTGAGTAATACTGAAGGATATTGGTGGATGATGCCAGTCACAAAATGTACTATTTCAAAATGATTCACTGCAATGGGTACAATTTTTGCTAGGTAATATGCAAACATTTATATGCATTACATAATGCAGAATGACATATCTGTTGCCTAGAAAGAACAATCCTCCTATTTTAAGCCATTGACAATAATTCTTTCCACAAACAAAAATAGAATGGCCTAACTGGAGAAGAATAATATACCTCTCTGCCTCACTCAATCAAATAATAATCCTACATCCATGAAAAGCAACAGCCAGAACAGTTTCTTTTGTCACATATACTTTGTACACCAGAACTGCCTGTAATACAAGGAGAGATGACACGGAAGTCAACTGTTACATGCATGATTCGTACATGTATGTATACATCCGGTATGTCACTGGACATCTGTATATGCAACAGTAAGTACGCCAGACGAGCAACTAAAATTCTCTTCAGTTCCACCTGATGCAATAAAACAACATATTATTTTACCAGTGGACTTTAGTTTCTTTCCTCAAATACTTCAATCGAAAACCTGAACGCTGAAAAATAAGCTATTCCATACACTCAAATAGAGTTTTCTTGACAAGAGCTTGACAGTCTGAAGACCAAAGTTCTCTCTTGACAAAGTAAAGTAGATCTGCAAGTACATTTTGAAATAAGAGTTCCTAATTTTACTACTCATCTAATAAACGTGATGTTACCAGAAATAGATTTGGCACTTTCCATAGCAGGTACTCTTGGCAAAGATGCTGGCCTGCTGGTAGAGGATGTTCTCAGCAAATGTTCTGGACAAAGAAGAAGAAGAGAACAGCATTAACAAAGACTCCAGTTAAATTTAAGACATTCAGGTATGAATCATTAATACTGTCTACCACTACCCGAGTTTGGCTGTTTTACTGAGAGCAACTGATTTTATCTGTATGAAAGAGAAGGCCTAAATTTGCTAATTACCAATGAAGCTCACTATGAATACATCCCTTCTTAATCCTTTTTCCCTAAGGCCTCTTAATAATCCACTTGCTCTGGTCTATGAAAAATTAACTGCTAAACCAGAAAGATGAGCAAGGAATCCCAATTTAGTGCAATGCCAGAAATATTCAATATGCCAATGTGGACTGTCCCCCATGTGGTTCTTTTCCCTTTGTTTTGTTGGGTGTTGGGTTGGGGGGTTGGAGTTTTTATTTTTTAAATAAAATCATGTCCTTTTTTTTTTATATTATTTTCCTCCAAGCATTGGAGTCTAAAAGGTGCCTTTACATATTGTAGGAAAAGATGAGTTCTGCCTACTGTTAATAAGTAAAACCAAACTATAACAAAATTCATTGTCTGTAGCATTAAATCAAGATATTTCCTATTATTGAAGAAATATTCCTTCAAATAAAACCTTTAGATTGTAAACAAAACGTTTACATTACTCCTGTGTAGAAACACTTGGAAGGCAGTAATCTAAATACAAAAAACTCCCATAAAAATGAAGAATGAGGATTAAAAAATAGTGAAACCCTGTTCATTAGTAGAAAATGTGACATAAAAAGCTACAAGTACCTTGATACAAAGACACTTTAAAAATATATACTGTTGTAAACAGAAATTCTGTCTGCCACACTGTACTGGAATGCAGTCCTGCTCCTGCATTAACTGACTGTAATGGAAACACAGCAACTATGTAAAGCATGACACTTGTTTTGTGTTTAAGCTGATGCCTACCCATGAACTTTGTAACAATTAAAGAACCCTAAACTATCTTCTTGGAAAGGCATTTCAATATTCCTAAAAATATCAAAGTTTCTAAAATTAAAACTCCAGCTGCATTGTACAAATAACCTCAATATGCATTTAACAAAAGCAAGAAGGAAACCTGGCACATACAGACTATTACGAAGTGCTAAAAAAAAAAAAACCAACAACAAAAAAACAAAACACCCAACCCTTTAGAAAGCATCAGACCCCAGGAATACCAAACTGAGAGGAAATACTCAGTCTGGAGTCATATGGGGATTATCTTGAGAAACATCTACCCCCCAAAAAAAACCCACCCCTAAAGCAGGCATAAATCAGAGAGCTGCACCCAACACATGATAGCCATTCATTCTCACAGGAAGAGCACATTGTGAACAGTGTTATGAGAGACAAAACAAAGTTTGCAGAACAGGGAAATATCGGGAAACAGATAAATCAACACTCAATTCCATTCAATTTTTCATCTGGCTCCTGAAGATTCAATACTTAATAAGTTTAAACATTGTTATTCGCATGCAATGTCAACCATCATCCTTGTTTCATTCTTGGGGAAAAGAAAACCCAACCACAAAACCCACAACCACACAATACATAATGTAACCCCAAAGTGTGTATTTTTAATAACTGGAAGACAGCCTCAAGTCATGTCCCTGAAATCATCTTATTTTGATTTTGCAAGTGATCTGTTTATGCACACATTAAAAACTGTCAGAATGATGCTGAGTTATCAGCATGCAATCATGGCTTTGTTGAAAATTCATAAAAGCATCTTTATGATATGCCACCATGTGTGATGAAACACAAGTAATAACTTGAACGTGAGATATTCTACAAAAGTATTTTTATAATAAAAAGCATATAATATGATAATGCTTTAGGTACCAAACAACATAAAATAAATATTAATAGCATTGCTAAAATCAAAGTTGGAATGAACTTGGATCAATACCTTGAACAGGGATTTCAGCATAGCTTGGTCTTTTGTCTGTCAGCGTAGCAAGGGGTTTTGAAGCCGAGATTGGTCCACTTATAGAATGCCTCTGAAATGGAAATATACTTGCGTCAAACGTAATTCAAAGGTAAAAAAGCAAATATGAAATTGCAGAATCAGTTTCAGAAATCAGATATATCATTACTGATTGAAAAGAACTAGAATAATAAAGGAAGCTTTAAAAATAACTTAGTAAATAAGGATGTGTCCTCTTTACCTGTTGCTTTTGACAGAATATACATACGCCCACTATGCATCGATACTGTAATATTTACTTCTTTAAACTGAAACCTGTTCCTCAAACCAATGTTGCAAATTAAGGTTGTAAATTGTCTTGCAGTTTTTGTGTTAATTTTCACCTTCATTTATTTTTGTTTGTGCAAACCTGTTCTAGTTAAACCTGGTATGTTTAAACTAATACAACCTCCTATACGTAGCCAAGATTTTAGTGTTTGATTTGTGTTACTAACTTATGCCTTTACTTTGTGCCTTTTCCTGGAAAATTAGGATAATGGTGTGTTGGGTGTACACCAAAGTCTCCTTGGCTAAAAAAAAAATAAAAATAAAAAATAACCCTAGTGAAAAACTATTTTTAAAGTTATTTTTACTATTTATTATTATTTTACTGATTAGAACATAAACAGCTTTTGCTACCACCTATTTGACATGCTCTGTGAAAAACTGGAGAGAGACATTTTGTGAAGCTTTTGTCAAATATGTAAGAAAATGCAAATATAATTATTTTTTCTTGCCCAGGTCACTTTAATTTCTGTTCTGCTCTAAACAGCCTACAAAATGAATTTTGTCTGCTCAAGTTTAATGTAAAATACTTAGCAATGCATGGCTTCCGGCAGCTTAAAAGTGCAAGGACCTGATCACACATCAGGTCCAGTAATGTGTTTATCCTGAAAACTCTTTCTGCTTTCCATCTGCTCCAGGGTTAAATGAGAAGTTTAAATGAGCCTTATCTTCATTAGATAATAAAGGTCAGATGTTTCTCACACCAAATCATGTAGGCAAGACAGACAAATCCAGAACTTGACTAAAAAATCTTAGCAGTATATACTTCGCAGCAGTAGCACAAGCAGGATTACAGGACTACTTACTCATAATACCGAGTCAAACTAGAGTTATGCTTTTGTGCTAGAAATCAAATGAGGAAAACAACTGCCAACATATAGCATGAAGAATTTCCTCACTTCATATATCAATAAATGTGCAGGTTAAAGTGACTGGGTGGTGAGCCATGCACAGAAGTGTCTACAACAGCTTCCCATAAGAGCTGGTAATTCAAACTTGCATTACCTTTGAAGTTCACTTCACCCACTTGGAATTTTGAATAAAGGACAAGGACTGTACCAACGTGAGAGCCATTTTGTTCCACCCCTCTAAGTAAACAGCAGGTAGATAATGAGATTAAAAGAAAAAGATTTCATTTTGGTTAGCTTTCGGATTGTCATTACAAAGACAGGGCAGTACAGAACTTTAGCCAGGACCCAAACGTGTATACAACAGAGCAGGCACAGTGCTAGCTAACCATATACCTTTATCACTCAGATCACTTCCCAGATATCACTTGAAACCAAACATCCTTTACAGATTGCCAGAAAGAGGTTGTACTGCTCAACTGATAACTTGCTGTGTACAGGTCTTGTCTTGTCTCCCTGTTATAAAACAAACTGTTTACCTTTTCCTCCTGTTGACACAGCATACAGGGCTTACTTTCTCTGTTGCTAGTTCCTTATTACTTATCTTACAACTATCAGTAGTAACGTTGTGACTAATACACCGCAAATTAGAGGAACCAACTAATATTTATCTAGTTCCACTGGGCACCATCTATCTGGTAGTAGAGCACAAGTCTCTTGGAGAATAATTTTCCCTGAAACATCATACAAATGTTAAAAACCCTTCTGCTTGACTGCGCTTTTAGTGAATTTGCAGATCAGCCATTCCTCACTTCGCCTACAAAACAAACCACACCTGAGGTGCATTTGAACAAGTATGGATCCTACCAATCCCTTTATAAATACCTTTTTTCCTTCAACTAGAAATATGTTCTAAAACTCAATTAACTGCTAAATACCATTTCAATTTTACACTAGTATTCGAACTCCTCCGCACTAAATAAAAGGATCAAAAGTTTGGAGGAATCACACACTTTTGAGGCTATTCATGGAAGCTACACATCATATAGAAATTACTAAAGATGCCCTGCAATCTGTAATCCTGTGTTCATCCTACATTGAAGTCTAGCAGAAAAAAATTCTAGAAAATTTATGAACCAGTTTTGATGTGAAAACTTTTCTTCACACATCACAGTTAAATAAAATGTTTCCACATAGCAGTCTTTGTATAATGCAATTACAGTAAGAGATAAAGATGCTATGATCACCAATAATGACTTTCTCACAGACATTCCTAGTTTGAAGATAAAAGTTTCTGCTAGCTACTTATGACTTTCTAGATTATTTTTTTGTGTGTAAGATGAGTAACAACTCTAGAAAAGGAACCAGCACACCAGTGAGACAAAGGAGAACAAACACTTGACACTTCAAACTTGAAACAGAACTATGGCGGGATGAACAAGGCTCTTACAGGCTATGGAAGGAAACATGACCTTCAACACCTGTCCTATTCCCAATCACTTTGTGCTTCAGCATGTACTTCAGTAAGTACTTCATGCCAATGCACTCACACATGGCAGTTGCAGAACAAACATGGTTTTTTACATATTAAATAGTGAAGATGTGGAAATCTTTGACACCAAATTACTTGGAGTCTGAAAGTTTATACGCTCAAAGCAAAGCCGAGCATTCAGTGGTGATGAGTAAATCTGAAATGACGCCTACTTCAGAGGGTCCTCCAGCTACAAAACAGGGAAAAAAAAAGTACTTGGGGAAAACAACAGATATGCTTCCTTGTCCTTACATTCCTCCCTAGGCATCTGCTTTGGTCACTCTCAGTGCCATACCAGACCAGCTAAGCTTTGGGCTAACCTAGCAGGGTTGTTTTTATAGTCTGAAGAGCATTCTCTTCATATCTGTCTTCCTAAACTGTTTTGCAGCATTGCTAAGTGCTGTGGTAAATAACAGCTATGTTCCACTGTGGGCTTGGACCTGAAGCCAGAAAGGGTTTTGTTTGTTGGTTGGTTTTGAGCTGCAAAAATGTCTCCTAGAATGTATCTCCTTAAACAAACACATATTACTGTAAAGAAAAACAAACAAAGCAACCAAAAAATCTCCAAGACTGAGGAAATTCATGACACAGTCCAAGACAAAAAATGAAGTGATACGCAAAATTCAGAGAGGACACATGTTGATGTATCTATTCTTGGAGAATCTTTTCTGCAACCAATCCATCCTACCATAGTATCACAATCATGCAGGTACCCATGTAAATATTCCCCCTGTGACAGCACTGAAAAGCAACTGAGATTAATGTTGATAAGCACTGAACACCCATACAGAGATCAACCCTTCTACCTTTACTCAAGATCTTAAATCATGGATGACTTCTATAAGGCGGGAGCTGATAGTGAATTCACACCGTGATGACTTAGTAAAGTCTTGCTTTTCAATTGCAAAACAGCAAAAAACAACAGATGAAAAATTACATAGAACACAAAACCCCCAAGGTAGTAATATGAAAACAAAGAAAAAGAAAAGATAATGAAATTGGTATTGAACTGAAACCCCTTCTCTGTTGACCAGGAAATATTCTTGAAATCAATTTATGTAATTGAGGTCACAAAACCTATTTGGCTTCCGGATAATTACAAATACTTTCAAGAAAACCACCTATCTGCAAAAAGGCAATAGAAGCTGTTTTCATCTACAGGCCCTCCCCTTTGCTTTTCAAGCAATGTTTGCCACTAATGAGTATCCAGCTGTTAATGACTTGGTTCTATACCAGAAGTTCAATTCAATATTCAAGTAATTCTGGCAGATCAAGAACATCAAACAAAGAGCTGTAAACCTGAGCAGGTTTGCAGTATTCTAAAAGATTATTTTGATTCACGGTTAATTGACAGGTAAATAAAGTGAAATAAGCCTTAGGCTTCATCAAAAAGTCTTTTGTCTGCCAAAGCTCTGGCCTAGCCTTTTAGAACATGAGATTAAGTCTGCCTCTTCCTACAAGAGCACAGAAATAAATAGAAATATAAAGACAGATCAGTAGGAACAAAGCATCTGCCAAAGAACTTGTCACATTTAACTACTTCAGAAAACTGCTGTCAAGAGTGACTGAGCCACAGCAGTAGCAGAAGCTTGCACAAAAACATTTAATTCTTTCTCTTTGCTTTGAGGCTATCTGTTTCATGAAATTCACTCTCAAATTAATAAAAGCTGCACTAGTCTGAGCACAGAAGAACAGTCAGTCTGTTCCAGGTATACTAAACGCTAACATGGATATAGATTCCTCAGTTCACACAGAGAGGATTTATTACCAAAACATTACGCTGACCTACAGTAAAAATCAAGTTTTGGTACTTCTGGTTAGCAATATCTTGAAAGCAACTGGAGAATAACAGATATTAAAGGAATAAAATATACAGTAGGTTCTTTAATTTTTTTCTTTGTGAATCTGGTCCCATTTGCTTTGTCCTGAAACTTGTTGGCTTTTGCCAAATCTCACTTCATGCAGCTAGTGAGATAATAAAACCAGCAACGATCTATAAAGCTAAGCATGAGAGTGCTGATGATGCGCTCTTGGTGTACCTAAGCTCCTTTAGCAGCTGAACAAATGGACAAAGCTATAGAGGGGACACGAGAAAATACACAGTACAATCCCCAACTGGCCAAACAGTCAGTATAAAATGAACAAAGACAATTAATTCACAGCTATTTCATTCCTCTCTGGTCAGGTCTGATATTGAAAGCACATGCAACATGGGATACGTTTATACCGACAATTGGTGACAGATTCTGTGCAGATCTCAGTCCATTGCCTGAAGGTGAAGGTGGATTACTGCTGTTTCCGTGCCAGGTGCAGGACTAAGAATTGACAAATAGCAACTTTAAAACTAAGGAATGCAGATAAAGTTTTCCTCCCATGCTTCTCAGTAGCACAGGATAGTGATGGTTGGGAATATTTAACAAGAACTTCCAAATTATGCCAAAAATATTTATTTACAACACTGTTCGCAGTGAAACACTCCTGTTAGACTGCACATTTTAGTAATTACTTCCTCGAGGCAACATTTTATCATTATTTCCCCAATATTTGTATACTACCACCTGCAGTTTCACATGCTCTTCTTTACAAAGAAGGATTAAGTGCAGTCATGAAACACATACCTGCATAGGGGATACAGCAGCAGCTGGGGGAGTTTTCATGGGACTTGGGCTCAGGGGAGTGCGAGGAATTGTGGCAGCAGCAGGGCTTGGAACTAGTATGAACACAGAAAGGAAGCCACCATGAGCACTGCACTATTTTGCAGTAAAACAGGAGACTGGCTGTTATGGCGAACTCTCACATTGTACTTTACATTACTAGTTATACCAGATGACATCTCTCAGAATTTCAATTAGTAACTGACTTCAAAATCATTTAAATGTATGCCTACACATTTATTCCTCTGTAATTACATTCATTTTCTGTCTTGAATATATCACCCACAGTTAAAGCATAAGTTTACTGGGGGTGGACAAGGCTAAGGTGCAGGATATTATTACCCTGGCAGATGTAAATGATGGCATTACTAGTTCTCTGATCTCCAGATAAAGAAATGGTATCAGGCTCCTGGGTCTGCCAGTAAGACAAGAACGATAACCTGTATCACCTGCTTCTCTTTTCTACTTTCCAATTAAAGGTCACAGGTACTAGATATTATATCCCTGAAATTTTTGGATTAAACAAATAAGTTTAGAAATGTACAAAACCAGATAAATACTGAATTGGTCAATCAGACATCTGATTATTTAACAGCATGTTTATAGACACGAATGCTGACGAAAAAGGCAGACACTAGCTTGAAATAAAAGATTCAAAAGAAGGGAAAAGGGATTTATCATTTTATCCTCTGACTCTGGCAGAAAAGCACCTTTATCCAATAGCAGATTGAAAAAAAAACCCTTCTAAATTAACACTAGCAAAGTAAAAAACTGTAAATACCTATGAAGAAAGAGAATAAGTGCAGAAATAGAAACATTCACAGAATCTCCAAATAACATGGAGATGCTTCTATACCTTAACCAAATTTCAGGTTATAAGCAATTAAAAGTAGATTTGCCATGCACAGTACAGTGCTGTAAATCTCTCTGGTAATACAGCCTACTTCAGGCCAAGCCTTTTTACATGAGAGACTCACAGTGACATCACGGTAAGGGAAATTCAAACCCCAAAGACCTGACAAGGGAAATACTTTAATACATACAGGGCCTTACATGCAAACAAAGCTAAACCCCAAGCATTTCTCCTTTCAAGGTAATTACTTGGATTCTTTATTCTGTTCATCTACAGAGAAGGACAACAGCACCTGTTTCCACAATCAGAATTATAGTAAATACTCTGTCTCAACAGTAAGATCCCTTTCATTTTAGAAAATATTCCCTCTATCTTTTAATAGGTGATAGTAGCTGGACCTTATTTTTAACTTTCATCAGTACTTTGATTATAAGAATATAAGTCATTAAAGGAAACAAACTCAGCTCTAGCTATTACATGGCTTTCAGAATGCTTAATTTGGCACATTAAGTTCACATTTTATAGTCAGGCTGAAATCAGCTGTGCTTCCAGCTATAATTATGTGCATAATATGTGTTTATGTATTTCTAATATACAGGAGCACTGAATCAAACCATCTAGCATATGAGTCATTGGCAATGCAACAATGAAAATAAAGACAAGAAAAGGATGCCTGCACATAACCGCAGCAAGCAATCTGTTGTGCAGTCTAGTTTAGGTTGGTTTGTTTCAGCCATCACTTACAGGTCATGACAGTACAGTTACATAATTTACCTTTGAATTACCTAAGCCATTAGAAGTGCCCATGCCAACACATGCAGAAATCATACCCTGCTACAGCTACGACACTGGTTGAAAATAATTACCTTGGGAGGCACTGTCAAATGATTTGATGAGTGTTTTTACTGTAGGAGTTGGCTCTGAGGAGGTGGATGATCTGCGACTCAGGCCCATTCCTTGTCTCAGAGCTGCCAAGTCTCTCTCGACAGCATTCATGTAATTGTACACTCGACCACGTTCCTCTTCCTGCCTGAAATCAAGATGCACACATTTAAGGTGTTTAAATAAGATTTTTAATATGCAAAGGCTTAAAAAATCAACACAAATTTGAAGCCAAATTAAAATCTGTGGTCCAAATTGGCCATTATATTAAACTAGTTTTCTTTTCACTGTAATTTAGAAATATTATCAACCTAAATTATCACTGTAATTTCTTACTATTTGTTAGCAAGGGAACTTCAGCACCAGGTGAAAAGTCTATCAAATCAATACTTTATTTGAGGCTTAATTCCTGCTCCTACCTCTCTCACATGCACATGTAAACCTGGATGAAAAAAAATCAAGCCTTAAGAATTTCACTATTTCTCATGAAAATAACAATCTCAGAGGGCGAAGGTTTTCTTTTCCACCTGCATAAACAGAAAACAATTTACTAAGGAGGTAATTTAAAGATGTATGCCATCTATGGCATACATCTTTAGGCAGCATTTGAATCAGTTTAACAAAACAACAACTTTGATTTTTAGTTCATTATTTATTACTACATTTTAGTACATTGATTTTTAGTGAATTTTAAACATTGACTGATTTTTTTGCTTCAGACTTTCCTAACACCTTCCCTCCAATAAAATACCAATATCAATTCCAAGAAATCTGATTCAGGTGCCTCTTTTCAGCAGTGAATCAGTAAGTCAAAGAATGCTTGTGGATAATATGGAATCAGCAGCCAGTTCTACCTTCAAAAGTGCAACTGTAACCTCAGAGGTTCACTTGAAAGCAGTAACTGAACAATTACAATTCTGGCTGAGATGTATTAGTAAGAATTGTTCATATGTCTTAATTTGGTGATCTGACTTCAGGTAAGATGCCTTACGCCTGCCTACCAGTCATCCACCCAGATAAATTTCACACATTTTCAGTGTAACCAGTCTACTTTTCCTACCATTTTTCCCAATTTACATTATTTCATATCCTACTGGATGCTGGGTTGACTGTAATGTATGCTATAAAATGCCCATCCACATTGAAAAAATTGTTTAATATATACACATCACAAACATCATTACTGTAATTGTAAACTATACATAGATAAATTCAATCCCTAAAGACAATGTAGTGCTGTCCAGGATGTTCCTATTCTATGGATTTGAGGACTTTAATACTTCTGAAGGATGTATAACTCAGTTTCTAAATAACTGTAGCATCTAATTCAAGTCACAGTATATTACAGTTTGAATTATTTTACTAAAAATGTCTTTATGCTAAAGCACCTCTATTCCCAGAAACAATTACTAGTGGAAAGAAAACAGTGCAAGATATATGCAGACTTAGATGAAGATTTCTTCTCAGGTAAAAATCTAGTTGTATTTTAGCCATACCAAAAGCCTTGGCTGCTAATAAGAAATACTAATGATGGTACAGAAAGGCCATCACTCCTTGTTTTTCCACACTGAGGAAAATGCTCAGCTGTTAAATGGGAACAATCCTCCACTTAACCTGGTTTCGCAAACTGAGTATTTTTGGATGGATGAAATATACAGCATAAAGAAACAAACACTGTTCTTAAAGTTATCTTGACCCCTGAAAGCCTGCACTGTGGAAATACAGATACTCACAGTGAAGGGATTTATGAACTTCCGCAGTCTCAATAGTAGATAAGATACTGGATTTTCAAAACTGTACCCCCCCCTACAAAAGAGGCAACATCCCTATTGTCTTTGCATACTTGCGTGACTTGATTTCTTCCAGCTCTTTAGTGAGCTTCTCATTTTTCTCCTGAGCTTCATGTAATCTACGCTTCAGGTCTCCTATCTCTTCCTGGGCCTCAGACTTGATATCATTTGCTATAACCACTGCAGTCTGTAGATCAGCCTGGAACTGACGCCATTCTGCTGACTCCTCCTATAAATAAATAAAACACTAAATTGAAAGCAGGAGCAAGAATTTTAAATCTAAAAAGAAGTTACCTTTATTATTCATAGTTTCCCTGTGCTGTTAGAGGAGTGACAAAGGCACTCATCCCTGGCATTAGATACAACCTAACTTACAAGTTAAAATGAAGAAGTTTTGCTGGAAATAACTAGACTTCCAAGGTCATTAATTTCTTTTCTAGAAACAAAGAAAATGTTCAAAGTGGGGGGTGGTGTGGAAATTACAAATTTAAACTATGCATCAGAAGGCACAGCAACATTTTTTCCTAAGCCCAACGCCATATCTTTGTGACACTGAGAATGTTTCGGAATTCTTTAGTGTCTGTAGATTACTAAATATTTTTCTATATGATGCCCATCTCTCAGAAATAATTTGTTTTAATGGTATTACATCTAATAATATTATCTTTTCACAATCGCACATGCAGGTCTTATGACCTTCCAAGTTCACAGTTTATTGAGCTTTTAGGTTTTAACCTACCCGGAGTCTCCTGTGGAGATTCTTTATCTCTCTTTCCATGTCATGCTTTTGGTCTTGAAGTTTTTTCACTGTATCTGGAAAGAAAGTAAAATTCTCTGTAAGATCTTAATCAGGGATCTACTTACTTTAAAAAGAGTAACTGAAAAAAATGCACAAAACCTTGCAAATGCTTTTTAAAACTTGATTAGAAAATATATTTTTTGTAATGAAAGCCTTCTGGAGAAAAATATTACGAGAAGAAGTAATTTGACAAAAAGTGTCAATAGGTACATACTTCTCTATGACTGGTGAGGGGAATAGCATAAGCAAATTCAATTCTTACACAAATCCCAGTCTCTTTTCTATCCTTCACAATATTAAAATGACAAAGCAATAACAAAGAGCAAATAAACAAGGTAGGTAATTTAACATGGAAGGACCATTAAAACATGGATGTCTGGGGGTTTGCTCTTCAAACATAAGCTACAGCTACATGAAGCCTTTTGATTCACAATATACTCCCTTGTCACAAAGTAGCTGACATAACAATCAGAGCCATGCCCTCAACGGGGATAAAATTCCACTCCTGTCCTCAAGAATCCTACATTCTTGTCTCTCAAGCTACTATTTGAAGTCAAAGCAAGCTATATTTGCAGCAAAGGGACAAACTGTCAAGAAGATTATGTTATGAAAGAAATGGTCCCCATAATCTGTCAGCAGCCATACAAAAGGATATGCAGATTGATGGCCACCAGCTCCGCACGTGGCATCTGACAGACTGGCTACTGCAATTATTCATTTGCTCCTTTATTCAGTGTGATTGATTACTCCTTTCTTATAACTAAGCAACTAATGAAGAAGAGCACAGCATAGGTTTCTAATTAGCATGGCCCTTCACCGATCCTTGGATTGGGGGATGCTTTATTTCTATACAGCATAATGTAGCTATTTTCAAATTGTAAAAATGATGGATCAGCTGATTGAATACCTTTTTTTTTGTTCAGGTTCATTGTTCCAAGACCTGCTAGAAACAAATATTTTTCCTGTATTTTAGCAATGCTCTTTTCACAAAAAGATGAAAGGTGCCAAATACATTTAAACTGCTCAAAATACAAAACCTTGGCAAAACTGCATAAGAAATGTTTGAATAGTAAGAAGATGGGTATATATGTTCATACAGACAGACTGATAAAGTAAAGTCTTGTGGCTCTCATTTTCAACATGAAAATCTTTCCAGGGCTTTGATTTGAGGCTATGGCAGGCCAAATAGAAAATAGTAAGTATTTTAAAAATGTTTAAATCAGATGTTATGTTGAAACTAGATGATCTTTAAGGTCCCTTCCAACCCTAACCATTCTACAATTCTAGGATATAAGCTAATTTATGCTGCTGCATACATTCAGGAGCCTTAACTCATGAATGCTCATAAGAACATTTCAATTTTTCAACCATAGAAACCTTTTTGGTATCTTCACCAGGAGAAATTCTTAAGTTTTGCCTCTACAGTCCCAAGGACATAGGCTGTTAATGCCACAGCTAACTTTTTTTTTTTACAAGAATTATATAAACCACAGTTTTCCTGGAAACATGAAAATCTTTTAGGCTTGGAAAAGTTGAAACACTAAAATTAGATACTTCAGTATTTATCATCTCACTATAAGACTGCACATTCTAAGATGCATCCAACTGATCTTTAAGCTTTGAAGATAAGCCTAACGACAGGCCACTCCAATGTCATGTTACCCTGGTATTTAAGCAAAGCGCTCCAATTTTTAGCTTGTCTCTACACACAACTTGTTTGAGTTAAAATCCGCACTGAGATGCCAGCTTTAGGTCCAAGTTATAAAAGTCACTCCATCTCCCCACCCTTTTTTCCTTTAAGCACATGGTGAAAAATCCACTGCAAATTAGGTAACTTTAAACAGTGACACCAAGTCAACATGCCCTAAAGAGCTTCCAGTAGCATTCTGAAACAAAATGACCATATTCTCTTTTAAAGTTCAAAGAAAACGTGTTTTTAAAAAATAAAATCTCTTCTACTACTAAAAGCAAGCTACAGTTTGTCTAAAAATAACCACAAACCAGAAACTATAAATGCATCCAGAATTAAAGCTTGTGTAATGCCATTGTTTTGAGCTCCTGTGAGATATGAAACGCACCATTAAGTTTTAGTATATTTATGCTTTGAAGTAAAACACAATGGTCTGAATATTCTGCAGTTACTATAAACAATACAGAGCACTTCACAGCAGTTGTTGGAAACAATCTTATCCCTCAATTCATCCAAGAGATTTAAAAACAAAACAAAAAAAACCCCTACCAAATTGTAACTGCATTTAAAACAGTGAGAAATTAACACTAAGGTAAGTGATTTCATCTCTGACAGTCTGAACTCCATTCTTCACAGAGTCACCAATTACAGCCTGAAAATTCAAGTAGTTAAACTAGGTACACAAGCAGCAACTCCCCATACAGCTGCCTTGCAGTATCCTTCCTTTCTGCATCCTCACAACCACCACGATTCTTCTCTAGCACATACTAAACTGTTCCACCTGTATGTGCTGTAATATGTAAGACAGGTACTTTTCTTCTGCCATTATCTGGTCTCCATTTAAAGAGTATAGACAAGAAAGACGATTGAGACAAAAGGAAAAGTAACTATTGTTTAGGGTATGTGAAGAGCAAGGCTGTTCTGATGAATGAACAGGCTAATAAAAACTGGCAGATCAGCAGCTGCTTGTGTTTTACTTCAGGATCCAATTATGTACACGTTTTACCAAATGATATCGATTTAAATCACAGTTTAACAAGGCCTTGCATTTTAAAATGTAGAAAAATAAATTATGGGAAAAACATACTGCAAATGATAAAGAAAAACATTGCAACTAGGGATGGAGGCGGGAGGAAAAATCTAAGATGTCATCTGAATTTTGTAATGCTGCCAGAGAGAAAGTATCACTGTATTCTGTATCTGGAACTCTTACTAATTATAATCAGTCGTTAGAATTTATCACTACAAAATAAAAATAAGTATCAAAGATCAATTGATTAATTAAAAAGTCTCAGGGGGGATGGGGTAAAGAAGGAGAAAAAACAGAAAAAAAGACTTAAAATATTCCTATAATTCCTGATAAGCAACACCAATGCAAGTAAACCTGACCTGGGCAAATCTACAATGGGCATTCCCACAGTTTTTGCACTAGTTCCATTGGTTTGATTTATACTAGGATAGCATTTCAATTTTTGTTAGCATAGAAGTGGCTATGTCAGTATAATCTTATCTACAGAGTAGCATCAGCATCACAGTTCACTTAAGAATCACAGCTTCCTTATACAAGGAAGAGGCAATGGTCAGAAATATGCCAAAGCCAATGCTATTTGCACATCAGTCTCGCTCTTGAGCTCATCACTGTCAGATAATAGGTATATATAGGAAGAAAGCTGAATTTTTAAAGGTGCAACATTAGCAAAACTACCCCCCCCAAAACTAACAATTAGAAAATAAGCATCCAATTGTCTTTTCCAACACTAGGGTAGAAAAGGCCTAAATATGGTAACGTAGAAATTAAGTTTTGCAACTGCTGTCAAGATCCTTTCCAAAATGAGATATAGCAGAATTAAAACCACTGTCAACTCCATGTAAGAACCGTTTCTTCACTCAACAATATATGTATCAACCTTCTTGCTCACCTACCTTTGTCCAAAAAATGTACTGACTTAGTTACAGGCTAAGAGAACTGATGTTTTTAGCACATGTGCCTTGTGCTCAGTGAACAAGCAATGAGTATTTTCAGGCTTCAGAAGAAACATCTGACAACTGATAAGCTAACCTACAAATAGCAACTTTCTGCAAATCAGGAGATAAAGTTCTCTGAAAAAAAAAAAAATCCCCCACAAACTCTTATTAACTGTTTGGAAGAACAATAGGTTTCTTTTTTTATCCAACATGACTAATGTGACAGCTTGGCTACCTGAGCGCGGAGTTTTTCCGCAGAGAGACATGAAACCCAGAGGCATCACGCCACCTAGTGCAACGCTCGCCTCTCCTGCATTTCCAGCCACTGCTCCCTCTCCCAGCCCCTCACCTTCACTCCGGCACCTATGGTTTAATCAGTGCAATTTACATCCTACTGCCTACATCAAAGAGATCCCAGTTTTAACAGGCAAACATATTAACAGCTAAAATGTGATAGTTCAATATTTGGATAACTGTGAAAAAGGTTTCATATGTGTTTGTTGTACTTCTTTTTGGTTTAGAAAGCCCACAATGAAGCATGCCCCAAGTACCAGTGCTGAAGCATTTCATATTCCTACATTACTATTTAGGGCTGATTAATCGATAAAACTGAATGACCTCCTCTATGAAGCATCTTTCTCCTAACTGTAAAGTCTGCCTTTTATTAATTAAGTGATAATTTTCCATTACTTATCACTTGTCATTTAATCAGGTGTCTTGCTATCCCTTTCTTTCACTCAATAACTTTGCCATTCAGCAAATTCTCTTTTTAAGGCATAGGTTAGATTTCCTCATATATTAAAATCTAAAATAAAAGTTCACTAAAGAAAATCTTCATGGTTCTTTACACTACTTGGTTATTTAGGCTGAAAGCCACCATTCTTCTAACTAATGCTTTATAATACCTAAACCTACACTAAATTCTCCACATTTAAACATACAGACATTATACTTTTGGCTGTCACAATACCAGAACTGACCAAAAGTCTGATCAGCATAAAAGAACTTCTACTACTAGCACGTGCTTTTCTGTCACTTTAATACAATTTTTTAGAATTCCGCCTTTTATACATTGTACGTACTAGCACAAGTCACAGATTTTGTGTTCACAAAGAACAGAGATGCTGTTCTTTGCTGTGACTACTTAAAGGCTACCACCAAGAAACTCCTGTATGAGGTTTAAATACGAACCCGTAATAAACAGTGTTTTGAAATGGTCAGAAAAAAAATATTTTTTAAAGTTCACACTATTTTTCGGGTGCCATTCCTCCTTACCACCACTAGATGCCACTCTCTGTCCTGCCTAGAACTAAAATCCTGCTTTTTTTTCCCTAAAGGATCACCCCAGGCCAACAGCTAGTACAGTTACAAACTATGTCAAGAGTGATGAGTAACAAAGACTGTCACAACTTTTGTTGAAAATTCCTACCCACGCAGAGGTTTGTCTGTCTGGATTTTTACCAGTTTCGGTGAAACACCTGCTAGCTGGTTTGTGCACTCAAGGAAGAAGCATCTAAAAACTAGAACTGCCTTGTAACCAGGTATCACAAGGCAGACACCTAAATGTTTACTTGCCTACAGTGCTGTTTCCTGTAAGAATGTATTTCAGCTAATGGACAAAACAATGCAAGTAGAAAAGTCTTCAACCTTTTTAAGTCTTTGCTACAAAACGATTTCTCTTGTAAAGAGAAACAGTGACTGTCTTTCCAGATAAAGAAATGTTGCTTAGGGAAACCAAGCTGACAGCCACATGTCTGAGAACACTGAGTTTCAGCTGAATAAGCAATTTAGCTTGCTTAAAACATTACTTCTTCTTGAGAGCAGACCAATTTAAATCCTTTCTATGAATATTTCCCTTGCTGTTAAAAAGGGATCATCATGCTTTGGTTTTGTTGCTATGTTGCTTAATCTCTGTATGCCATGAAGAGCAGCAGATATGCTGTACGTAGCACTGTGTAAAGACAGTTTGCCAGGGTACAGTTGCCCAAGTTCTTATTTAGATGGAAACTAATTGCAGAATTCCAGCCTGTGGTATGAATGTCTCAGCACATCTTGGAGAACAGAGAAAGATCTAAGGCACAGAGAGCTAGACAATTACACAGTAAACATGAATGTCATTATAAGCCCTAACCATTTCTTATATGGTGGCAAAAGTCAACAGATAAAATTTTATCGTAACTTGCTTAAAGTTTGTCAGACTCATTGTTAGGTTCACAGAGCAGCTTCACAACTTGAGCAAATCTACACAGAAAGAGATATAGAATACATTCATATTGCCAAGTCAGCTCTGACTAAAAACACCTTCAGGTGGAAAAAATGATTAATTACACACATGTTCAAGCTACCTGGGAACTCCTGATATTTGAGCACTCAAAAGAGTTCTTAAAAAAAACACCACCAAAACACTAGATCAATCATCCAATCTCAAAAATGCACAAGGAGAATACTTAAGTCTGTAATTACAATGTTCTTTTACTTTGAAAAACAACTTGAAAACAGCATTATCAGATTTCATATTTACTCTCAGTTTACAGGTTTTAATTCCCACGCCAGCTACTACTTGGACTGGAAAAGCAAAGCCAACTTGATTTTTTTCTCCCTACTGTATAAGGGTTCTGCAAAGCCCCATCTGATTTGACATACAGAAGACAAGTGAAAATATTTTCACAATCACAGCATTCTTAAATTACCTTTTCTCTCATAAGAGAAACTCCTAACACTTACTCTCCAAATCAGATATGATGAGGTTGTCGTGAAGCTTCACAGCACGATGCTGCTCTACTTCATCCTCCAACTCGAAGATAGTTTCTTTCATGTCACTTCTCTCAGTCTCTTTTTCATCTAGTTCTGTCCGAAGCTTTTCTAGAGTCACATTGAGATCCTCAATTTGTTTCTTGGCTTCTTCTTGGAACACTCTGTATTCATCTTCAACCTGAAAAAGAACATGTCTTGTAGTAACTGAATTGGTTGCATTTTAAAACACACTTGTAGTTGCTACCATACTTAAAATATACTTTTTTGCAACCATAAAAAGGTATGGGACAAGAAGTCAAGCGTAAGCTTTAAAAAAATGTATTGTTCTAGTGCAACTATCTCCCTGAGCCAGAGTTAAACTCCTTTATTCCCAAGATGAATATATGACCATTCCCCACCTACTTTAACAGCAGTGTCTGTATTCAAGAGAAGCAACAATACCATAGTACCAAGACTGCAGTTTCATGAGCAGCTGATCCTTTTTCACAGCAGCTGCTGTGGAAAAGGGAAGGGGTGGTGGGGGAAGCTCTTTACCCTTTCTTTCTCTTGCCAAAAAAAGCCTGTTCTCTTCTGTGCATCAATTTTAGTGCTTGCTGGACCTCTGAGAGGATTCATTTCCTTAATCAAGTAGCAGGATTCACTTTTGTGTGTGAGATGTGTTAGTGAGCTGAAGTAGTTCTCAGAGGACTCATGCAAGCTACTGAACTGAAGTACAACAACAAAAAAAACCAAAGCCCTGGGAAAGGAAAAAGTAGACTTCTGGCTTTGAGGAGCAGCCAGGCTATTTTATCCTGCCTCATGAAACTGCAACAGAAGTAACAAGCTGGGATCAGAGGCACAGTAACTTTACCCCAACAACAAAAACAGGTCATCAGAAAAACAAGAGAAATTAGGTCAGGGCTTAGGGTGGGTCAGCACAGGCACCAATTTTAACAGACAAAATGCCCTGCTTTAAATCATCTGTTTCAGTATTTTTTTATTTGAATAGCACTATCCAACTGTAATTATTCAAATTACACTTTTTTTTTCTCCTCCCAAATTAAGGTTGATTCTAACTGGCTGGTGATCATGACCAACATGCTGATTTGCAACTAAAATATAGTTTAGACTACATTTGGTATAAACTGTCTCATCATAAAGATATACCTTTAAATGCATCCTGAAAGTTACTGAATATTTTTTATGATTCTTAGTTTTATAGTAAATTATCTAGTAAATATGTCTTGTAAAAGCACTTACCATAGATCAGTTATATTTGGATCAAAATAGATGTTCCAGAACTAGAAATACACGTTTCAAATCAAAACCCAGTCAACACACAAGCGGCTGCAGGATGGATCATTAGTAAAAATCCCTATGCATATTTGCCATATTTAATAATCATAGTTTAAAAGCTTATCAGAATATTTTAGTTTGTGGGTTTTGTTTGTTTTTTCATTTAAAACTAAAATATGTATTCAGTATATTAAGTTGGGTAAAATTTCTGTCTACCTCAAAATTAGTCATTCCTTAACTGGAGAAAGAAGACATTTTTCTGCTTTCTTTATCATTAGAAAATGACCAACTTGAATAGGCTGAAACTCCAAAATATTCTCTCCATACCTGTGACAGGTCCTACAAGTCATCACCAGCTGGGTGAACACTTCAAGCTTTGTCTCCCAGTACTTCCTCAGGAACACCTTGGCACTAACTCCTTGAAACTCTCGCAGAAGTCATGCAATTTAAGCCCAAAATTCATACAGTATCTTAAATGCTGCTTGAGTTTGGTGGTTGAAATAAGTTGCAGAGATAAATACCAGTATTTTTAAAAAAGCAGCATGACAGTTTCCATGTGGCTGAATGTGCCCATATGATTTTTAAAAAGGCCTCTTGACATTTTCATAACAAAGATTAAGAACCAATCCTACACTGATGCAGTCCTATTAACCTTGTAATTAATTCTTTACTTCAAAAAGAACTACAGTGACCAACAGGAAGTCATACTGTATACTGGATGTTAAAATACAACAGTGTTTTAAACACTACCTTAGCAATGGCATCCTGCAGTCGGTTGGCATCGTTGCGGGTGTGTGCCAGATCTTCTTGCAGACTACTGGCCAAGGTCTCTGCTTTTTCTTTATCCAGCCTGACACTCTCCAGCAAATCTTGTATATCTGATTTGTCTCCAGAGTTGTGTATAGAATACAACTCAGCCACTTTCTGCTTTTCATGCTCTAACTGAGCTTTCAGCCTGTTCATCTCAATCTGGTCACTGGCTACTGTGGCTTTGTACTCCTCTAAGGTAGATGCTATTGCTGTTTTGCTTTTCTGCTCTGACTCAATAATCCGTTCCATGTGGTGATTTCGTTCTTTTAATGCCCCTATCATTTCTTGAGCCTCCTTGTTGTCTTGTTCTGCCATCTTCAAAGTGTTGCTCAAGTGCTGCTGAACACCTAACAGCTGCTCTCGCTCAAACCGAGCATTCTCTGCAAGGTCCATATAACGTTGCTCTAACTCCATGTAGCGACCACTTTTCATATCTTCATCAATTACATATGAAATATGGTGTTCATCTAAAAGGGACCGAAAATACTCGATCTGGCGGCTGAAGTGTTCCAACTTGTCACTTTGCTGGCACAAGGATTCCATGAGGATTACTTTTTCCTCTCCAAGTCTTTCATTCTCACTGTTTAGCTCTTGTGTTATTTGTTGCAAATCTGCAAGTTCTTGAAGTGTGGCTTGGAGCTCTTCAGCTGTACTGTGTTGATTCTCTTCCATTTGATGTATCCGTTCTGTCAGACAAGCTACGGACACTTCACTTGCATTGCCACTACTTCCCTTCCTAGATCTTTCTATACTTGGTACACCTTCTGACTCTGAAGATGATGGAGCATCTAAGGCATCATCACTTGATGTCAGTGGCTGATAAACTTCACTGCACTCACTGTCTAAATTATCCATGGAATTACTATGTTGGTTGTCCATCAAAGTGTTTTCATCCTGACTTAACAAGTCTTCCATTGATCCAGGAGCAGAACCTTCCACTGAAGATGTCAGAGTACCACCACCATCACTGTGATTGCCAGCTATAACCTCTGGACTCAAGGACTGATAGCCAAAGAGTTTTTCAGAGTTATCCAGCCTTTGTTCCAAAGAAAAGCCTAATGCATTTAGTCTGTCTTTTAACATTCGATTCTCATTCTTCAGCTGGTTGAGCTCTTCTCGGATGGCAGTGTTTTGCTCCTGTAACTGTAGCAATGTAGACTCTACATCAGTTGGCTGATGGACAACTATGGCCTCTTTTTCCTCAGATTTTTCATCACCTTCAAGTTGATCTTCATTAAGTCCCAGTTGAGCACGCATATCCCTTAGCTCATTCCTCAGATGCAAGATTTCCACATCTTTAGTTTTTGCCAATGTCAAAAGATCATTCACCTTTGCTTCCAATGCAGCTTTGTCACTGATTTGATTGTCTGATTTGGACTTGCTCATTCGAATATCTGATTCTGGGTTGGTGCGACTGCGGAAGCGTTTTGCCAGTACCGTATCATTGGTTCCCTGGCCAGTCAAAGGCAGCTTTTTGCTCTGGCTTAAACGAGAACGGTCGCGTATCCTTTCTCTAGAAGAGCTTGACTCTTTATTTCCAGAAGAAGTGCTACGCTTAGTTGTGGAACTGGTACCTATATGTTTTTTGAAAGTTAGGAACATTAATTTAAAATACATTATCTGTAATGGAAGACTGTATATTTTGCAACAGCAATACAGCAATTGATCCTTTGAAACACACTGGTTAATACATTTCATAAAATACATTTAAACATTTCTACAACCTTAATCATGAATCAGTGTAGTTATATTTTAATTGATATACACTTCACTAATTGCTATGCTTTACCTGTATATTGGAAATGAGCAAGACCTTAAAGTTTAACATTTGCAAGTTTCTTTTTTTTCTTTTCAACAGCTTCTGATAAATTGTGCACAAACTGCAGCAGTGCTATTTCTACAAGTTCACATGTCTCTCTTTTGAGTAGATTTGAATGCAAGTTCTTAAGTGATAGTTTACATATTATGATTCCCCAAAATGAAAGTTAAGGGGTTTTGTATTTTCATCTCATTTCATAAAGACAAGGATAGATTATTACTACTTTATTTCCAGATGCTTCACAGCTTTGCAAGCATTATTGCATCAAGAACACCAACAGAAGGCAAGACATACTTCCAACCACATTGATAATACAGAAAATTTTCACTTTTCCAAACAGTTTCTGAAAGTTCTCTTACTTTATAAAACAATATAGGATGTCCAAAATGTTGACAACAAGTGATCTCATCTTAAAGATTTAGTGCTTGAGGCATGGATTGTTTTAGACAAATTATATTAGGCAAATTTACGATTCTATACATTAATTGCAATATCTAGTTTTATATAGTAGTTGCATAATCAGTATTGAAAAAAATAAAAGCAACACCCTCCAAAAAGGCAATTATATTATTAAAAAACAGAAAAAGAGAACAGAAGGCATTTGATTTGAGCGTGGCCTTACTGACATTTCATTAGGCAGCCTGGATCCTCAATACATAATAGGAAAACAAAAAGCCACTCAACCATCATCTCTAAGGATCAATATATCCATTTACCTGCAATAGTTTTGGGTTTATTTTCCAGACTGTTCATGGTTGTCCCTGAAGCTGAAGATGCTGTTGATACACAAGTGCTCTTCTTTGCCTTGACACCGTTGGTCATTGTCACTCCACCACCACCTGCCATCCCCGCTAAGAGGTCATCATTGCTCTTAGTCTGAAAGAAAGGGAAGAAGCAGCAGCTTTAAGACAGCTGGCTGAGATGTCTGCATAGCCAACATTTCTTCTGTTAAAGATTTCATCAGTTTAAAAAGTACATTTTGACTAGCCATGTGTCTATGCAAGAATGTTGAAAAGTATAAATGCACTGCACTGTGCAGGGTTATTAAGTCGGAAGTTGAACTTCAACTCCTTACATATGATTGACCATAGAAACTGAGTCTTCTCTCTCCCAGACAAAATGGTTAATGCTTCAATACCAAAGAGAAAAAAAGAAAAACATAGTAAGAATGAAGGTATGTTTGCTTAATTGAAAAAAGAAACAGTTGCATCTCCATTCTATATACTGCCTTTTTTCAAGTGAGAATTTCAGAGCAGTTAGGAAAACTGATCACGATACTGTGGAAAGGATCTGCTGGGATTTATGCCATTTACAAAGAGCAGCTGCAAAACAAAAGGAGTCTGGGAAAAGAACATATTTGTTCTGCGAGCAGTTCTTAGAAACACAGATAATTTGCAGATAGGAACACGTACTTGTGAGGGTAAAATCCTCCAGGACAAGAATGTTTTTATTGAATCATGGAGGAAGTGGTATAGCCTTCTAAAAAGGTTTATAGAAGGCTGCAAGAAAACATTACTCCAAGGCTCTAGTCTGATGTGCAACTAAGCTGGCTTTTCTGCTATGAAAAAGTCACTGTTGTTTCATCCCGCTCTTCTCCACATGCTTACACTCTGAGCTGTGTAAACTGAAGCCTTTTCAAAGGGCTCCTTCCTCCCAGGAGCCAGATCAGTTCCTTGATCTGCTGTGTCACACACCTATGCAAACCAGCAGATGCAATCTTAGTACCAATGGGACAATAAAAATGTTGGAGGACTACAAAATCAAGAAAGCTCACACTACTTGTGTGGGAAGAGCTGAGCACAAACTACTACTGTATCACAATCCTCCACTACTTGGTGGTGGGAGGAACAACCTTGTGATGCAACTGTCACCTGAACCAAGGTATTATAAAATGGCATAGAAAGCAATTTTTTATTTTGCTACTGAATCTACCAATCAGTCAGCAAACATGAGAGTTCAAATGGACTATTAGCTGTCAGCATTTTTACCCTGTTGAAAGAGTGAGGAAATTAGATTAAGTTTTTAGACACGTATAGTACATGTTATCAAGCCAAATAGGTCAAGAGCTGACTCAGCCTAAAGGAAAAAAAAAAAAAAAGCCAAGTAAAATACACACTTTCTGACATTAGTCATCTCCAGTCCTTGCTGAACAAAGGAATTTAAGACAGCAATTCTTCTTCTGATTTACCCATAATCTATTTCTAGTCTAGGTTGGAAGGCATTGCCTCCTCTGCAGCCAATTATTAAACAGTTTCTCCAAACTGTAACACTACACTCTTGGCAGAGAAAACTATTTAGCAAAGCTTTGGAAAAATTACAAACCAGCAGCTCTCTTTTCTTAATGCTCCACAATGGCAATCATTCTTAGCTGTAAAAAAATCAAAATATTTTTGTAGTGTACATTTTTAATGGAAGCAAAATCAATATTATATGTTTATTAAACAGCTTTTTTCCTCGTTCACTGAGGACAGTGCAATCTTGCTTAGCATTAAAACCCCTACATTAAAACATGAAACATTAGAAATTACTAATTAGAAATGCTCATCCAGACCTATGCTGATTTTCTGTATTAAAAAATCACTTTATAATTATACAAGTCATAGTCTGTTTTCCCTCACATCTTTCTTTCAGTGCAATGTAACTTGAATGACCTCTACAGTTCATTTCATCTTAGTTTCTCAACATGTATATCCTATATACTGCACCTTACTCAAATCCCTTTT
>NW_009925618.1:1899-2870 GCF_000696875.1 Nestor notabilis | reverse complement strand
GCACCGGGCTTTGGATGAGGAGCAGAGGCCTGGGAGGAAGATACAATAACCCCCCATCGCCCCTCTTTGGGATGCTCCCGCCAGTGCCCAGGCAAGAGTTAGATGGAGAATGGAATAATTAGATTGATCAAAGAATAATTAGATTGATAATGGAATAATTAGACTGATCAAAGAATAATTAGATTGATAAAAGAATAATTAGATCGATAATCGAATAATTAGATCTATAATCGAATAATCAGATTGATAACTATTAAGTTATCCCTAATAAACAGGGATATTCCCCCAGCAAGGTCATGGGAATACCGTGGTGAGACACAGTATTATAGGCATTAGGAAAAAACTCATGGAAAAATGGAATCCCTGACCCTAAAGCTGCACCTCAGCATCATCAACCACCTAAGGAAGCAGGGGGGAAAGGAGGCCTGCAGGTGCCTTTGGAGGCTGCAGATGGCAGAGCTCACACGGCATTCCCGTTGGGAAGGATGGGAGCTGCCCGGTGCTGATCAGGATGAAGACACCCCATTAACCATAGAGAACCTGATGGGGGGATGCTCTGAGCCAAGTGCTTTGGAATGACACCAGATCCCAAGGGCGAGGCGCCACGAGGCGGGAGCACGAGGACAAGGGGATGTCCCGGTGCTGGTGCCGGTGCTGTGCCCCCGGCAGCACCTCAACAGCAGCCTCCCCACAGGACCCAGCCAGGGGTACGGGGGGAAAGGAGACGGAACATAGAGGAGGAGCTTGGAGGCCTGAGCAGTGGGAATGGGAAGGGGCAGACCCAGACCCGCACCCTGCAGCGGTGTCCAACACCGGGCTGTGTCTTCATACACCTATGGACTCGGTTGGGGTGAAGGAACCTTAAAGCTCCTCCAGTTCCAACCCCTGCCACCGACAGGGACACCTTCCATTAGAGCAGGTTGCTCCAAGCCCCTGTGTCCAACCTGGACTTGAACACTGCCAGGGATGGG
>NW_009925618.1:718-1821 GCF_000696875.1 Nestor notabilis | reverse complement strand
TTCCCCTTTGTCCTGTCTCTACAGGCCCTTGTCCAAAGCCCCTCTCCAGGTTTCCTGTAGCCCCTTTAGGCACTGGAGCTGCTCTAAGGTCTCCCATTCAGAAACCTTCTCTTCTCCAGGCTGACCCAGCCCAGCTCTCTCAGCCGGGCTCCAGAGCAGAGGAAGAACAGGAATCATTTAATAAGGAAATAAAGAGGCCTCTACAAACCAGCAGCATTCCCACAAGGCCTCAAACCCACGGCCTTTCTCTCCAAAACCTGATCCCAGTTTCCCATTGCTCCGAGGACCTGATGCCCTCAGCCAAGATCACTGGATTCAGGGAAGGACAGCGGAGTTGTCCATGTGGGACCTCAACAAGGCATTTCCCCAGGTTCTTCCCTGTTCCCAAGCCAGGGAATCACCTCTCCCAACTATCAGGGAAGAAGCTGAACGTGTGAACGAGAGGCTGTAACTGGAGCCACAAAGCGCTCTGCAGTTCACCTCTCCCCACCCGCGTGTGATGAAAACCCAGCAACAAACACGGGCACTGGAGGAGCTCCAGAGCCCAGGAACCGGGAGGAGGCTGTTACCCAACGCCCCTGTTTATTTCCCAGCTCTCTTCTATCGCTTTCGCAACACAAAGCCACACGCACAGGGCGAAACACTGCCCCCGACCCCTTCCCCCTCCTTCCACTCTTGCTTTCAGGCTGAGAAGAAAAGAACCAACAAGGAAAACCCACCCCACGTGTACCCCTGGAGCCCCTAAACTGACTCCTCATGTACTATCCCGCCATTCCCAAGCGAGGACCTGCTTTTCCCAAGCACTAAACACACAACGTGCATCACGCTGCTCACCCAGGTGGGTACCAAAGAGCAACAACACCCCCCCCCAAAGCTCCCTTGCACCCTCCCAGCAGCAACAGAGGGTCCTGCCTACCTCTTTGGTCAGGTCTCCGTTCACAGGGGCTGCCACCGCTCCCAGATCTTCTAGTTCTTCCCCAAAGCCTTGCTCAGCTCCGCTCTCCCTCACCCCGGCGTCGGGGCTGCTCCCATCCTGGAGGCCGCTGCCGTTCTCTAGGGCGATGCCGGCGCTGGGCTGAGCACCCGACACGGAGCTTTCGGGG
>NW_009925618.1:0-361 GCF_000696875.1 Nestor notabilis | reverse complement strand
GAAGGTTTGTGAGGGAAAGAAACGCTAACAAAAACACGCCGGCGTCGGTTGGATTCTCCACACAACAGGTTGGGTGGGTTTGTCTTTGCTCTGCCCCACTTTCCCACTAACAAAGTAAAGCAACGACTCTGGCGCTCAGGTCGTCGCTAAACAGGATGGAAGTTTAAAGAACATTCAGGGCTCCGGGTTCAGGACTTTGGTTTCCTTTTACACTCCTGGAACTCGTGTAATTGAGGATCTAGAGCTCAAGCAGCACCACGGCGGCCTTCCCCCCTCTCCTGCCCCTTTCCTCCTGTTCAGGGCTCTTTCATAACACAGGTACACAAAGAGCCGGGAGACTTACTGTCCAAACCCTCCACAT
>NW_009925617.1:16518-17174 GCF_000696875.1 Nestor notabilis | reverse complement strand
AGGAATCATAGCCATTTAGATTTTTTTTTTTATCCTGTAAAAATGCTTGTCTAAGTTTTCTTTGCTGAATTTGATGGAAGTTGTCTGAATAATCTGGAAATGCCAGTTCATTTAAAGCAATTGCCAATGAACTCAAAGCTTAAATTTAAGGGACAAAAAATAGTTTTGCTTAGATTTACTTTCAGTTAAGAGAAATGTATAACCTTTATATAATGAACTCTTTTGTTTTCCTCCCTCTTTTTTTTGTGTCAAAACCTGCAAGGGTTATGTGCCCTGAGGTTGGGATTTTCTTTTAACTTATTTTGAGATTTGAAGCAAATGGTGTTTTTATATTGTTTACAGTCAGAGTAAATCACTGGATTTTGTTTTATTCTGATTTGCTCTGTTTTAATCAATCATATCGAGAATTTCTATGCCTCTGCTGATGAATTTTTATCAAGCGGTTTGTATGCTAAACCCCTGTGCTTATCAGAACAACTGGCAGGCGAAAAGGATGCAGTCAAAACAAAAGAAAAAGAAAAGAAAAAAGCTTGAATTCCTTTTAAGTCTTGCTTCCCTGAGTTATCAGTTGCAGGCATAACATATCTGAACTGAGCCTTTTGCGGTTGGTCTTTTCTAGCACAAGTAAACCTTTTCAGATTGGTAAAAACGTGGAG
>NW_009925617.1:3940-16487 GCF_000696875.1 Nestor notabilis | reverse complement strand
TTTCATTTTGTGAAGTAACAAGTCCATGAGGTCTAACAGTACAGTTAAGTGGCAAGGAAATAATATATATGTACATTTTTATTACAATGTTGAGTCATAAACTACAACAGGCAATTTTAAGGATTCCTTATAGTCCTTGTACAATAAATGAATGTGTCTTACTTTTAAACACTGCAATATATGTAAGTTTTAAGGTTGGTTAACAATGTACTATGGTTTTATATCTTGACTTGCCTTGTACCTCCTTCCATTATGGAACTTCTGTGTCCAAGCACAATATCTTCACACTGTGCTGTTTTGCTGCTGAACTAAATGCACTTTTCCCCACAGCTGGGGCACTTGCTTCAAAATATTCAGTTCAGTATCTTGATTATTCTTTTTTAACTTCATCCTATCTGTTTCAGTATTAAACCGATCTGTTAAAAAAGAGGCACCTTTTTCATTTGTGCTTAGGTGTTGGTAGCTCAAGAGAAACACTGTAAGTAGTGGACATTCAGCTTTATCATGACTTCTTTGGTTGTTCAAAAGGTAGAAGATGCTTCAGGGAGATTCACACTGTTGTTGCACTCGTAGGGCCAGTTGTCCTATTTCAGGAGGGTAGGAACTCGAGGTGGTTGCATTCCACGGTTACTCAAGAACTGTTGGGTTTGTACTCATTGGAATTGCTGCTGGGGTAGTGTGACTTAGAGGACTGTACCTTTTGAGCAAAGTCAAATCAAGCAATGCCATAGGAAGTCTGTTTCACACGCAGAAGCTTGGGGAATATTGTCTCTGGCTTTCAGGCATGCTTACTTAGACATATTGCCTTGATCTGTTTGCATTCTGTTTTGTCATCCATCTTTTCATTAACAAGGAGTGAGTTTAAATGGAAGGCAGGTGGAGATATAAAACCTTAGAGGGCTTAAACATGCTGTAAAACTATTGTAGATGTCACTGGATTTTACTAAGTAATGTTCTGTTCTTTCTCACACACTCTGTCTCTCTTCCCCACCTCCCCTTTTTTGTTTTTACATCTACTGTAGCTTTTCAGTTTAGACTTTATAAAAGGCTAGTTCCTTACAGTTCTGCCTGAAGTTAATCTTTCTCAGCATTAAGGTGTTAAAATTATGAAGATGCTGAAATGCTTAGTATCAAGACTGTAATCTAACTTCTGAATACACTGCTAAATCCGTATTTGTGCCCTCAGGTCCCTAGGGGAAACTGGTTTGTTTAATATGGTTCCTTAAAACAAAAGTGGCGACCCCTTGTGTTTTCAAGCCTCGGTCTCATTCCCTGTCTGCTCCTCAATCCCATTTTTTTTAATTAGTTGATGGGATTGAATTTGTTTAGTTTGTAAATATGTTGATTATTCACCTTGTTAAGGTACATGGTAAATGACTGTATGATTGGAGCTGACCCTCTCTCACATAAATTCTTGTGGAGAAGTTGGTTACCAAAATAGTGCTCGTTACACTCGCTTAAAAACAAACTATTCTTTTCATTACACTTATAGGAATAAATAAAAGCTATGTTTTAATTCATTACTATATTAAAACCAGGATATTTTCTCAAACATCTTTGTACTAGTATCGTTGTTGCAATGATAATCCTGAGCCCTGTTTTAGGAGTTTAATTTTATACATTCTGAGGTGAACACTTATTTTTTCAGCATCTCGAGAGAGATTCGAATAAAAGCAGTGTGAGAGAAGTTCTGGTACAGGACAAATCAACTCAGAAGAATTTGAGAAGTTCTTTAAAATTATCCAGAAGTTTAAATATAAATGTGTAGCATGGATTTGGAATAGATGCATATAAATCCATATAAATCCATACATGGATTTATATCCCAGTCTAAACACAGACTCATACAAATCCAGCTGCTTTGATCATTCAGAATAGTCTTACATCCTGACATAACAGACATTTCCCAGGATGCTGGATTATTAACTGATGCAGTTTCTAAATTGTATGTGATGCCTGATGACATTCAGTTGGATACTCCTTGCTGGCTTATACAGCTTTAAGAATTTTGTTTGGCCTAGTAAATTAAAGTACAGACAGAAAGAACTTCATCCTCACAAGTGTACGTACGTATACATACATATATACATGTATATGTGTATCTATATGTATGAAAGCACAGACAAGATACTTGTATTAAATATGTATCCCCCTTGCTGTACTGAGGGTAATAATTTGGAAGGTTATTGAGATTTTGACAATCTTTACTCTGGGTGAAAATCATGACCTTGATTGCTTGCCCATAAACAAAATATCAATTTTGTATGTGCCTGTGCCTACGTACATAAGAATATGTACATTCACACATGCCCTGTAAAGACACTATCCTTCCTTGGTTTAACAAGCTAAATTACTGTACTATAGCTTATATAGTATTATGAAAGTGTGGTGAGGTGTAAAGCAGATTAGGGATTTGGTAAATAATGAAAAGAAGGAATAATTACCCTTGTGACTCCTGTTGGTCACATATTGCATTTAAATTTACTAATAGAAAATCATTTGGTAATTCAAGTTCATCACCAAAGTTGTCTAGTATAAATGCAGTGGAAATGCTGCCTGTGAGGTTGGGTCACACAATTGTGTAATTGGTACTTTTCTATTTGCCAGATGCTATTGGAAACGTCTAAGTTCATACACCTGTTTTAGAAAGATTCTTGGGTTGTAGAATATTTGCTTCTCTCAGATTTAGGTTTTCTCTGCTGTTTTGCCCATCTTTTGCTAATGTTGTGTGAGAAAGTGCATGTTCAGACTGCTCGAAGGTTGTGTTTGCTCATGTACATGAATTAGTAAATTAGTACTCTAACAGTCTAGCTGGTTAGTGCTTAAACCCATTGTGTCACCTGGAATTCAGGTATCATCTTTAATCCTGGGAGTTTGAAAAATATCTTTTATTTAACAAATAGAAAAATTGAGAGGCTATTTTTTTTTCTTATTTGTTTTTTTTTTTAAACCCCAGATTAAATTAAATGTCTGAATCAGTACAAACCAGTCTTCACGTCTGGATGCACTTAAGAGTTTAGCCTAGAAATAGTCAGTTTCACATCCTGGTTGTATCAAATCGGCGCGCCAGCATAGCTTCTAATTAGAAATGTGCAGTTGGCAGTAATTTGCACAATGCAAACTTCAAGGCACGATAAGGACAATTACAAACAACCGATAGTATCTACAAATGGGTTTTGTTTTTATGTTAGCAAAGATCAGAAAATTATGTTTATTATTCTGATGTTTAGGGCTTAACCAGGACTGCACAGGACTTTGGCTGTGGAGAAATACCAGACCACACTAATTTTGTGGTTAAAAGCTAAACAAGAGTGTAAACAGTCTACAAAAATGTACTTTTAATCTGAATTATTGTAATGTTGATTGTTATGTCTATATAAAAGATTGCCTTGCTTTTTTATAAGAGTCATTCTGTATCGATGCATTCATTATAAATAGTATATTTGTAAATAAGCTGCCACTGAGTCTTTTGGAAGTTTTCTAGTATTTCTAGTCTGACATTAACTTGGGTGTAAGTTGTATTTTTGCAGTGCCCCAAATTATCAAGAACTGCTTTCTCATTATATACTCATCATTCTTCAAAAGACTTCAAGGAAAATACAGATTTTCATGTAAGGCAATTGCAGGAGATGTCAAAAGTTGCGTGACAGTAACTCCTGTCAATTGGACACCTTTTACAAAGCAGATATTGGCAAAATACTTTCATTTTGTTATAATATAGTAGGGCATATAGTAAACCAAACAAAACCAAAAAAACTCAAACCTTTTTCTCTGAAAGGGGAAATAAATCTTGTGTTTCAGTGCAAAATGTATTTCAACAACAGTAAAATTAAAATAAGTATAGAATTCTGGTGCCTAAAAGACATACTCCAGCATTTAAACCTCTGGTTTAATGTAAGTCAGTGTTGCAAAGCTGACATGACACAGCTCTGAACCGTTGTCTTTTAACTCTGTGAAGCTTATTACTATAGACATTCTTTAAAGTCATGCTCACATCATATCCTACAACCAAAAAAGTTGCGGTATCACTTGAAGTCGGAATAGAAAGGCCTCAGTAGTTCAGATATGATGGTGGTGATGAGGAGGGCACCAGCGTACTTGCTATAGTTGGTCGCTTTAAAGAAGAACAGATACTCATAGTGTACAGAAGTCACTTATGTGATGATCTGAGCACCTGTGTCCTTAGATCTCGGCTGATTAAAAACAGTAGAAGGTCTGATCAAACTCCTAAAGGCTTCTTGAGAGTTCAGTTGATCCCTGTTCCTGTAAATGATCCAGCAATCTGAATTGGCTGGTCTCGTCACACGAGTGGGTGTCCTGTGCCGTGATGTTGGTCCACACACCATCCCTCCCCTGTCTGACAGGGCTGGGTGGCAGAGGGGTACAGAACAGAACAGTTCTGGCATACTGCTCTAGACCTCACCAACCAGAGTTTGAAGGGCTTGCAAAAAGGAAACAGCATCTGCATCAGTGCCTTTAGTAGCCCTGGATAGATTAAGCAAATTCACAGAAGAAAGTGCTTGCTTTTTCTTCTTTTTCTTTTTTTAATTCTAAATCTATTTGTATTTTTGGCCTCTGCAACATCCTGTGCCTAATAATTCTACAATATAATTATGTGCTGGGTGAAAAAGTGCTTCCTTTTGTTTGTTTTGAACCACACCACCTTATTTCATTTGGTGACTCCTAGTTCTTGCATTCCGAGAAATTTATGAACAGTCTTTTTCCTGTTCATCTGCTTTTTACTACTGTTGAGGGTTTGTTTGTTTTGGGTTTTGTGTTTTGGGTTTTTGGTTATTCGCTTTCACAAATGGCAGTGTGTTTTCTCCAAGTTACAGAGTTCTAGTTTTTTAGCTTCTCTTCAAACAAAACCTCTTCCATTCTGTGATAATTCTTGCTGCCTTTCTCTGTAGTTTTGTAGTCCCAGCTCTGATTCTTTCCCCTAATTCATGGCCTTTAGCAAACTATTTTGTTCATGGTGTACTTCCAGTTTGTGAAATGAAAGTACAGCTCTGTTATGAAAATTAAAGTTGAGTGAGCAATAAAATTCAGTGCTAAACTTCAGTGGAGAACAATCCCACTAGGCAATGATCAGATTGAGGTTTAGACTTCAGATGCAAGCCACCCGCTGCAATAATGGTCTCCTCTGAATTTCATGATCTCTTGCAAGTAGGTATGAACAACAAAATTAATATTAATTTTTCCATAGCATGCTGGTTTAAATAATTCCAGGGTTTAAAATACTGTGTTCATGCTAGTAAGAGTGTGTAGCTTTGGAGGATGTGGTGTTTGAATGCTTCAGCAGGCCTTTTTAAACTGTCAGAGCTCAATGTTTTCTGAAACTACTGGGAAATTTCTAGTGTCATTGTTTCTTTGGAAGAGAAGTTGGAGACCGGCAGCACACTGGTTGGGTTTTATTTTCCTCCTTGAAGCCTTTGCAGAGACCCATGTAAGAAATTCCCATAGTTTAAAAAAGGAAAATGGTAACAAAGCCATTTCCCCCCAACCCAGTAGCATCCTGCTGGTAATCGGTGTTGTCAGACTGTGCTTGGCAGCCACTGGGGCTGGGCTGACTTGCTGGTCATGACCACTTCTGTGCCCAGAGAAGCTGTGGCTGCCCCATCCCTGGCAGCATTCAAAGCCAGGTTAGATGGGACTTTGAGCAACCTGGTGGAAGGTGTCCCTGTCCATGGCAAGGGGTTGGAACTGAATGAGCTTTAAGTTCTCTTCTAACCCAAACCGATCTGTGATTCTATGATTCTATGAAGTGATTGTTCGCAGATGAGCCTGCCCTCAGAACCACCACACACGTTGGCTCTTACTGAGTGAAAAGTGAAGAAAAGATCTTGTTTCTGGCACCCTATGTCCTAAAGGCTGTATCAAAAGCCTCAAAAATGTGTAGACAGCATCTTGCATGACTCTGGCGAGACAGTCACACATTTGTGTAATTAATCCAGCCTAAGTGCTTCAGGATACTGAGTCTCCCAGCACTGCTCTCTGGTGACAGGACCTACTTTCCACTAGTGGGAAGTTGTGGATTTAGATGCCTGTGTTATGCTGAAGTGTTTACTGTACAGTATCTGGATGCTAAGCAGCTTTATAGGGTATAGCCTGGTGCTTTGAATGTATGTGGTGATGATGGTTGAGGGAAGGTGTTAAAGGGCTAGAGATGGTTAGCTTTGATACAACTAGAAGAGGCTGAGTGCCTTGAAAGTGAATTTGTTTTGTTTTCACAATCCATCTCAGTCAAATAAAAACCATCAGCTCTTTGTCCAAGCCCTTGCCTCACTTTGGATTGTAAGAGTGGGAGATAATTTGATTACCAAGATCAAATGATGATGTTTTAGAGGAGGAGCCATCTGGAGTATTTGAGTGAGCAGCTGGCAGCCTGGGCTGCAGATTTAATGATCTGACTTTATGCCTTGCAACTATTTTTTTCCACTGCAAAACCTTTTAAGAGTCTTTAGAGATCAATCTACCCCATTGCCTCTGTGCAAGATGCTATCTGCAAAATTGCATACAAGTGTTCCCATTTAAAAGCTCTTTCCACAACACCCTCTTTTTCCTTTCTATTAGTAAAGTATTTCTTTGTTAAGATTCATAATGAATCCTTGATTTGCTGTGGTTTGGTCATTGCTTTGCTTGACCTAGTAGTATCTGGTTTGCTTTCTGTCCTGCATTATTACAGTTACACTGCCTGAAGTGACCATTTTAATGGAAATACATTTTTCCATGAAAATCATAAAATGTTGTTTGAAAAAAGCCATGGTAAGGACAGTGCAGTGAAATTCTCTCTCTATGACCCAAGCTTTTTGGATGCCCATCAGCCTTTTTTGGTCCTTGCCAAGTATGTTAAGTGTGGGAAGTTATAACCAAGAAGTTGGAATCATCTGTCCTTGCCAGAATAGCAGAGGGCAAGAATTCAGCTAGGTAAAGAGCTGGTGGTCAGCAAGACAGCTCCGATTTCAGGCCTTTTAATCCTTTCCAAGTACTTCTTTTTAGGCTTGCTGGGAATTTTCAGCCTCCCAAGAAGCTGTACCAGACAGCATGGTTCTGGTGTGGGGGACCGGGAGACATTCCCAGCAGCACCAGGGAGTTGGAGCTCTGCCTGGAAGGGGTGAAAGGCACTGGAGGGAACTCCTTAAAAGCGAGTTGAGCCAAGTGGTAAGTGGGTCCCCTGCGGAGCCCCTGCACAGGCAGGCAGGACAGAGAGCGTGCCAAGATTCTTGAGTCTGTGGCTCCACCAGATGGATGCTCTTGGAGCCAAGCCATTGCTTCTTGTGAAGAAGCATTTGAAATTTGGGGGGGTTTGATGTCACATCAAAACAGGACCGTATTTGGAAGTAGCAGAATCCTGCATGGAAGGAGGGGCTTTTCCTGCAGCGCCTGGTTTTACGCTGTGTGCTCTCGCAGTGTCACATCTGGTCTCATCCTCTTCACTTGTGCTCTCACCTGCCATCTCTCCTACTTCAGGCTTCCCTCTTTTTGCAGCCATTTATCCCACCTCGGTGCTTCCCATGCTGTGCTGAGTTGGAGAAGGGCAGGGAGAGCAAAACACATGGTGTGGGACCAGTGGCTCCCTCCAAATACCTGTTGGCGCATCCAGTTCTTCTGAACTTGCGTCATATTGGCTATGAGCCCCTTTTCTTTAGTTCTTTTGCAGGATGGAGGCACCACCAGGATTAAAGAAGGATTTGGGAACAGATGGCTAGGAGAGGGAAATATAAAAGATGGATCTACTGCACATGGCACAGCTGTGGATTGCCCTACAGCTGCTTTGTTGGCTCCTTGGATGCTCAGTTTGTAGAGCCCAGCCAGGCTTCTACATGGTGTCTCAGAGTCCCTGTGAAGGGTTTTGATGTCTGAGTACTTACCAGATAAAAGATTTGGCTTGGGATACATGTCAAGACTCAGGTTAAAATGAATCTTGATTAAATGACAATTCTGTGGTCAATTGTTGCTCCAAACCATTTAGGAATAAGGACAAATGTCTTAGTTTTTGAAGTGACATGGAGTGCTTAGTGGCCCATAAAACATTCTGAGTAATGTGTAATGTTTAATCATACTCATTGCTTTTGCTTTAGGAAAACCCACATGCTCCCACAATCAAATTGTTAGTGAAATATTAATGAGAAAATGTCAATCTCATTTCATACAGACATTTAATTCCCCGGAAATGTTAAAAAAATTACATTTTCTGAAGATACTTGTTAAAGTTGCCACGATCGCTTTTTATCGCTCTTGTCTCTTGCTCTGCTTAAGGAAAATAGAGGTTGGATTTTAGGGAGGAATCAGCGGTGATCTTCAGTGACTTCAGCTCCAGAGGACTTTGCTGGCCTGGCGAGGTGTCCCAGCGCTTGGACACGCTGGGTAGCACTGCTGGTAGCACCGGAGCCTGGCTCCTGGGTAGCTGATCCCATGCATCCTGCCTGCTGTGCTCCTCAACAAAGCAGTTTTTTGAGGGTCTGTCAATTAAAACCAGTTGCAGTCTGCAGTGAGCTGCCTTTCTGATGATCTGGGGATATTTTTAGCCTAGCTGAACTGAAAAGGTGCTGTTAAGCCTTGAGATTGCAACTGTGCTGTTTTCCTGCCGATGTGTCTGATTGCACTGGGACTACGCCTCTGGCAATGCTTGGATGCTGTACGGCAATTTCCACTTCTCTGTGGTTGTGACCCAGCAAATGGCTTGGCCTCAACAAGTGGAAAGATGAGTTCAGGGCAGGTTCAATGCTCCCTGGCTGTAGGGGCGCTCCAGTATTTCTCATGAAGTTTGCTTTCCCTTTCAGCCCTTCTGCCCTTGCATTTAACTGGTGCTGACAGGCTGAAAAGCAGAGTTGTACATGCACTAGTAGAGATTTCTCCTTTCTGTCCCCTCAGCCGTAGCTCCCATCAGTTGCTCTTGGAGAGGCAGAGGGTGCTTAAAAGACATCAAGCGCTGTGAGGATGGGGATGGCATTCTGTGCTGATGAGAGCACTGACCTGCTGTATCCTTCATTGGATTGCAAAGACAAAGCTGTGACAGAAGAATTTGCTGCCCTTGCTCTGTCTGAAAATGACTTCTCAGGAGAAAAAAAGGAATAGAGTTTAATTTGTAGCAGCAGAGATTAATGCTTGTTGGTATGTGCTTAGTTTTCTGTGACACTTGGGGAAAGACATGGGCTATTTTGCTCTTGAATTTTATCTGACAGGAATTTCCCTTGCTACCTAGGATGTTTCCAGGGAAAAGGAAAATCTGAGTTGAAAAAGCACAAGTGGAGATGTATTATAGCTCTTCTCTCAGCATCTTGTGCACCAGCCTGCCTTCTCTAAGTGCTTTGTCCTGATTACACATTACCACCCCTTGGTATAGTATTCCCAGATAGGATAAATGCTTCCTGGGGAGAGAGGTATTTTGTATTGCTGAAAAGCAACTGATGAATAAGCAAATAAATCAAAAGCCAGTGTTTAAACTTAATTTGAAAAGGAAAAAAAGCAGCTGTACCTTACAATCTGCATAGGGATAATTGTATTGTAGGCAACAAGGGATGAGCATGGTAACGATGATGGATCCCCCTCTGCGGCACGTTGCATGCAGGACCTGCAAACTGCTGTGAGGATGGAAACCCTGGCTCTGGGGAGAAGAGCCCTCCCTCTGTTGCCTGCCAGATGAGGAACATTCCTGTCTGCTCTCAGCTCCTGGCTATCATCATGCAGGCTGGGGAGTGTTGGACCATCCGGCAGCGGAGGTCAAACACGGGGCAGACCTGGCCCTGCCATGAGGGCTGTGGCTCTTCTCTCTGGAAGTTCCACCGCAGGGCTCCTTCCCTGCCATGGAGCATATCCACATGAAAGCATTTCTGCAGTGTCCAAGTGGGTGGATTGTGGGAAGGGAGCCTGGTCCTGGGGGAAATCTCTCCTGCATGTGCTGATGGCAAAGGGGCAGGACAGGGGAATGCTCCTATAGAGGTTGATGAAGACAAGCTCTCCCTAGCACCCAGGTGCTTGTAACACCCGGCTGAGTCCACTATAAAGGCTTTTTCTTGAAGATATGGGGGTAGGAACTGGATGATCTTAAGGTCCTTTCCAACCCAAACCATTCTGTGATTCTGTATTTGTGTCCCTTTCCAACACCCTTCATCCTGCGCACACTGTGGTGCTGGCTAACAGTTAATCTGAGGTGGGGAAAGGAAAAGCCTCAACTCGAGAGGACTCTGCTCACCCCGACATCTTTTCCTGGGGGCTTAGCTCAGACTGTGCCTTTAGCTAAAGTGGGTTTGATCGCCAGGAGGCCTGGGTTGCTGCTCTTCTGCAGATGTCCTTGTTTACTGCCCGCTGCGAGCTGGGGTTCCCCGGAGCGAGACAGGCAGTTCTGGGGAGAGGCTGGGGCAGGAGGTGACCACTGCTACCTGGGGAGGAGAACCTAAGGTAGCTTGTGGGTTACAGCTGGGGTGGGGGGACATCAGGGACAGAGCAGCATGGCATGGGTAGAAGGTCCTGGGATGGGAATCAGCCCGTGCAGAGGAGTCTGTATAGGGCCATCATTTAGGACCACGGGACTTGCAGGGCGCTGGATGCTGCCCCATGTCGTCCTCCGTGTCCCAAGATGTGGGGGTAACTAGGGGAAGTTGGTGCCAAGAGAGTTCTCCTTCCAGAGCTGGATGCAGCTCCTGGATTGCTTCTCATTGTTATTTGCTTTTGCCACTAGATGGTGAAATAAGTAATAAGGGAAAACTCAGCTCATCCTGCTGCATTCCCTGGTGGCCTCCCTGCCTGTGAAACCATGCTGACATGCTCTGCTTTCTGGGAACCCGGCAATTCAGGCAATTATCCTCTGGACCTTTTATATAGTTCAGCCTTCAAGAACTGCTGCTGCAGCCCCATCTCTTTGATCTTTCTAACTCTAGTGCTGCCACCCTGGATTCATGTGAACGTGCCAAGCTGGGTTAAATGCAGAGAGCAAACCTGCCTGATGCGGGTGTGTGTGGAAAGCTGTCTCCTCCCATAGCAGCTTGCTGTGGTCTGTGTTTTGAACAGGATATACAAACTGCTTCCCCTTTCCCATGATGATCTGGACCTGCTGTGAGACCCACACCTTGCCAGTGGGAATTGCAATCTCCAATCCCTGCTTGGCTGCTCTTGTTGTACCCTCTCTTTTCAGAGCTGGTTGCTTTGCTGGAAGCTTTGCTCTGACCATGCCAAAGGATCTTGCTGGGGACGTGCAATGAACCAGAGACCTGCAGCTCACCTGGGGCACCTCTGCCTTTGCGAGGGGGATTGAATGGATGTTGCTGACTGCAGCCCCTGGCCCAGAGGTAGTGTCACTGTCAGTGTCAGATGGAGATGGTGAAGGACAGGGAGGGAAAGGGCAGAGATGCACTTGGGCCTTAGGGAATAGAACTTGAATGAATGAGCTGCTCCTCAGCTGAGTAATTGAATGTTAACCTCTCCCAGTTGGGAAATTAAATGCTTTAAAGTGAGGCAGCCTCAATTTTGCCTTAAAACTGGGCTGTCTGTGCTGATGAAAGGTAACCTGTTGAGCTGCAGAAACCTGATTGGTTTCATTTAGGGGAGGTTATAAGGAAAGTTAGTGGAGCCCAACCTTTCTCCTCTCTGCCTGCTGGCCTGGGAGCAGGATTACCTGCTTGTCTTCTGAAAAGCTGGTTATAAAACCCCTTCTGGACGCTTCTGCACTGCCTCTGCTTGCACTGCAGGCTTGGACAGCCACTGGCTTTGGACTGGCTGGGGGGGCCGGAGGGGTGCCGCGGTGGTGTGGGCCAGCCACTGGCTTTGGACTGGCTGGAGAGGCTGATGGTGCCGGCTCCAGGAGCACGGCACTGCTCCGTTACCACTTGCTGGGCTGTGTTTTGGCTGTATGATCCCACGTATATGGAAAAGCCCATTGTGGTCTGGTAAAGTGAGGCAGTGAGTCAGTCTCCTGAGTGAGGAGCTGACGGTGACCCATATGGAAGCTCCCTGTAACGGATTAGGAATGGTCCAGAGACTGTTTGGGTATTTTTTATTACATTTCTGTTGTTATTTGCTAATTTCAGTGGGATCCATCTCATGAGCTGGTGAGATGGGAAGCCTGGGGAGGGAGATGGAGCTGCTCCCCAGCACTGAGGGATGGCCCCAGAGGTGTTTAGTTCCAGCCATGTTGCAGGATGCATTGAGGAGGAAGGATTCCCAGATAGGGAGCTGGATAAAGTAAATAGGACTGCATAAAACCGCACTTGCCTGCACTTGTCACAGAGGAGCACATGCGTGTATGTACTTGTGTTAGCTACAGAGAGAAAATGCACATTGCTCTCTCCCTTAGGCATGAAGTGCCTGAGAGACTCAAGGCCAGCAACACGCAGGCAGCCAGGGAGGTTCCTTGTTGTGCATCACTCCTGCAGAGCTGAAATGAACCTTTTGCGTTGCAGCGGCCACCAGGCAGAAGCAAAAGAGGGTAAATAATGAATAACTAACCCAGAGGCTCACACGAGAGCAGTCCCTGAGCCTCCACCTCACCCCAGCTGCCATCCTATGATCTGTAGCACGGAAACGTCTCTCTTGGCTGTTGGTTTAGGGC